>NC_091645.1:13470081-13773111 GCF_027580195.1 Bos mutus | reverse complement strand
GATACCAAGGGAACATTTCATGCAAAGATGGGCACAATAAAGGACAGAAATGGTATGGACTTAACAGAAGCAGAAGAAATTAAGAAGAGGTGGCAAGAGTACACAGAAGAACTATACAAAAAAGATCATCATTACCCAGTTAGCCACAATAGTGTGATCACTCACCTAGAGCCAAACATCCTGGATTGCAAAGTCAAGACGGCCTTAGGAAGCATCATTATGAACAAAGCTAGTGAAGGTGATGGAATTCCAGATGAGCTATTTCAAATCCTAAAAGATGATGCTGTGAAAGTGCTGCACTCAGTATGCCAGCAAATTTGGAAAACTCAGCAGTGGCCACAGACCTGGAAAATGTCAGTTTTCATTCCAATCCTAAATAAGGGCAATGCCAAAGAATGCTCAAACTACCACACAATTGCACTCATCTCACACACTAGCAAAGTAATGCTCAAAATTCTCCAGCCCAGGCTTCAAGTGTATGTGAACCGTGAACTTTCAAATGTTCAAGCTAGATTTAGAAAAGGTAGAGAAACCAGAGATCAAATTGCCAACATGTGTTGGATCATTGAAAAAGTTCCAGAAAAACATCTACTTCTGCTTTATTGACTACACCAAAGCCTTTGACTGTGTGGATCACTACACACTGTGGAAAATTCTTAAAGAGATGGGAATACAAGACCACCTAACCTGCCTTCTGAGAAATCTGTATGCAGGTCAAGAAGCAACAGTTAGAACCTCATATGGAACAACAGACTGGTTCCAAATCGGGAAAGGAGTACATCAAGGCTGTATATTGTCACTCTGCTTATTTAACGTCTATGCAGAGTACATCATGTGAAATGCCAGGCTGGATGAAGCACAAGCTGGAATCAAGATTGCTGGGAAAAATGTCAATAGCCTCAGATATACAGATGACTCTTACCCTCGTGGCACAAAGTAAAGAACTAAAGAGCCTCTTGATGAAAGTGAAAGAGAAGAGTAAAAATGCTGGCTTAAAGCTCAACATTCAGAAAACTAAGATCATGGCATCTGGTCCCAACAGTTCATGGCAAGTAGATGGTGCAACAGTGGAAACTGTGACAGAGTTTATTTTCTTTTGCTTCAAAATCACTGCAGATGGTGACTGAGCCATGAAATTAAAAGATGCTTGCTCCTTGGAAGAAAATCTATGACCAAATTTCGATGTTTGGCAAAACCAATACCATATTGCAAAGTTTAAAAATAAAATAAAATTTAAAAAATAAAAAAAATAAAATAAAATAAATAAATAAATAAATAAGCAGAGACATTACTTTGCCAACAAAGCTTCATCTAATTAAATATATGGTTTTTCCAGTAGTCATGTATATGTATGTAAGAGTTGGACTGTAAAGAAAGGTGAGCACCAAAGAATTGATGCTTTTGAACTGAGGTGTTGGGGAAAACTGTTGAGAGTCCCTTGGACTTCAAAGATATCCACCCGGTCCATCCTAAAGGAAATCAGTCCTGAATATTCATTGGAAAGACTGATGCTGAAGCTGTAACTCCAAATCTTTGGCCACCTGATGTGAAGAATTGACTCACTGAAAAAGACCCTGATTCTGGGAAAGATTGAAGGTGGAAGGAGAAAGGGATGACAGAGGATGAGATGGTTGGATGGCATCAGCAACTCAATAGACATGAGTTTGAGTAAGCTCTAGGAGTTGGTGATGGACAGGGAAGCCTGCTGTGCTGCAGTCCATGGGGTCTCAAAGAGTTGGACACGACTGAGTGACTTAACTGAACTGAATGCCATACAGAATGTCCTTGCTTAGTTTTTCCCAGAATGGATTTACTAGGAATATTATTAAGGTTGCTTATAAACTGAGCTGCTTTTTTTCCTTCTCCATATTCCTCTGAACATGGTTCTCCCCTATGTTACTCACAAGGGGAAATGGCACTTTTATCCCGACAAGTGCTCAAACCAGAAATATGGAAACTTCACTAAATTTTCTATCTCTTCTTTTGCATCCTTCCATCATCAAATTGTGTTGTTCCTAGCTCCTAGAATATTCACACAGCCATCTACTCTCTGAGCAGCTCTACTATAATTATCCAGGACCTAGATACCACTACCTGTTGATCAAATTATTGCAGAAGCCTTCTATATTGCTTCCTGCCTCTAGGTAACCAGCTCTGATACAGATTGGACAGAGTAGCTCTGCTTAGTACAAATATAATCTTACCATTACACTTTTAAAACCCTTCCATGTCTTCCATAACTGAAAAATCCAATGTCCTCAAAATAATTCCATATTATCTTGCTAAGAGTACCCACCATTATCAACCTTCATAATCATTCACTATATGGAATTTCTTTCCAGTCTTTGATTTCATTGTGCACTTTATTTCCTCTACGTCTTTTTACATGCTTTCCTATTTGCCTCAGGGGGAAAAAAAAATCTTCCTTGCCTACATCCCTTAAATCTTAGCTCAGCCATCAGTTTCTCAGAAAAACTTTCCAGATCACTCCAAATCTGTTCAGTTATTCTTCCGAGGTGTTCTTACATCTTCCTGTACTTCCCTTAGTTAGTGTACAACAGACTCTATTTACTGTATCACACGTTTGCTCATCCGTGTCTTTCATTGAATAGTAAATTCTTCAATAAAAGAAGTTAAGCCTATTTTCTATCACATCCTCAAAAATTAAAACCATGCCAGAAATAAAGAAAAGGGCCAATCAATAATTATTAATAAAATGAATGATGGAGCATATCCTATACTAGGCTCATGGTATGAGAAACTGTTCTTGCATTCACATGGGAATTTGGTTTCGTCATTCATGGCCTAAGTAAGTTATAAATAGGTAACAATTTTTTAAAAAATTATCTTAAACATTCAAACTTGTAGATCACTCTGTCCCTGGACCTAAACCCACATAAGGATCTAAGTTAACAAAATAATCTTCTGTGATCCTTAAAACATATATAGGCATATTTTTAAATCATCTATATTTTTCCTGTTAATTACCATAAGATCACTCCTGTCTCTCAAATATTAATCTAGAACCTGGCTACCTGTGAATTATCACCCTAGATGGCTAGGATGTTATAACACATAGTCAAATTACCACTGAGATAGAATTAATTCATCTTGGATTTGTTTATTTTCTAAAAGCCCAAAGTTTAGGTAAATGAACCTAGGTCAGGGCCAAGGGATGGCTGTGCTTAGATAGAGGAAATGTCTGTGACCTGAAGTTCATCAATAGGTAAATAAAATTATGTCAGAAGTTAGACATTTAAGAAAAAAAAAAGTAAAATAACCCTTAAGCTTGGAGTCTAAGGCTAAGGTATTCATATGCCAGAAGCAATCATGTTACTTTGATCAAGACATTTTAGATTTATCTCTTCTTGTAAATGAGGCTTTCTGCCTCAGCTTTGCTGCCCCATGGAGTTTTTGTAAAACTCAAACAGTGATAACGTTAACTCTGTAAAATGTCCAAGTACTAAAGATGTAATACCAAATAGAACTCTTTGAGGAAAGCGTCACAATAGAACTCTTTGAGGCTCATAATGTGGAGTTTGTGCTGTCTCCCTGTACTGTCTCTTCCTAGAAGGAAGTACATTTCAGGATATTGGAAGAAGTAATGGCAGGAGAAGAAGGGGGCGACAGAGGATGAGATGGCTGGATGGCATCACCGACTTGATGGAGGTGAGTTTGAGTGAACTCCGGGAGTTGGTGATGGACAGGGAGGCCTGGCATGCTGAAATTCATGGGGTTGCAAAGAGTCGGACACGACTGAGCGACTGAACTGAACTGAACTTCTTCTATTGCTAGGCTTATAAAATGTTTAGAAAATAATGTATGCTTAATAAATGTCCATTGGATTAAAAGCAAAGAAGATTTAATATGTACATATTTTCTGATATGGGCATCCCAGGTGATTCAGTAGTAAAGAATATGCCTGTCAATTCAGGAAATGCAGGACGTGGGTTTGAGTCACTGGTCGTCAGGCAGATCCCTTGGGGAAGGATGTGGCACCTCACTCCAGTATTCTTGCCTGGAAAATCCAATGGACAGAGGAGCCTGGTGGGCTACAGTCCTTAGGGTCACAGAGATTCAGACATGACTTAGCGACAGAGCTTGCATGCATGTTTTCAAACTGTGGTGCTACAGAAGACTCTTGAGAGTCCTTTGGACAGCAAGGGGATCTAACCAGTCAATCCTAAAGGAAACCAACCCTGAATATTCATTGGAAGGACTGATGCTGAAGCTGAAACTCCAATACTTTGGCCACCTGATGTGAAGAACTGACTCATCAGAAAAGACCTGATGCTGGGAAAGACTGAGGGTAGGAGGAGAAGGGGATGATAAAGGATAAGATGGTTGGGTGGCAATGTTGACTCCAGGGATATGAGATTGAGCAAACTCCAGGAAATAGTGAAGAACAGGGAAGCCTGGCATGCTGCAGCCCATGGGGTCACAAAGAATTGGACATGACTTAGTGACTGAACAACAGCAAAAATGCGTACACACATAAATATAAACAAAGATTTTAAGAGATATTAAAATTAAAATTTTAAATTAAATTAAAATTTTAATATTAAAATATTAAATATAATATTTAAATTAAGCAGAGTACATTTCAAGGAAGAGGAGGAAAGAGTTGCTGTATCAAAGCTACTCACTCTATTTCAGCTTCTATGCGAACAACCTTAGATACTTTGTTCTATTTGAATCCCTTTGACACTAAATGGCATTTTACTAATGAGGCAACTGAGGCTCAAGAGAGGTCAATGATTTTTTTCACAATTATTAAGTGGTATAATAGAATTAAAAACCAGGTTTGCTGCTTGTAAATTCCATTTTCTTTTACTGATGGAAATAGGATTCTCAGGCAAGAATGAAGACTTGTCATCTGCAAATAGTGAGAGTTTTACTTCTTCTTTTCCAATTTGGATTCCTTTTATTTCTTTTTCTGCTCTGATTGCTGTGGCCAGAACTTCCAAAACTATGTTGAATAGTAATGGTGAAAGTGGGCACCCTTGTCTTGTTCCTGACTTTAGAGGAAATGCTTTCAATTTTTCACCATTGAGGATAATGTTTGCTGTGGGTCTGTCATATATAGCTTTTATTATGTTGAGGTATGTTCCTTCTATTCCTGCTTTCTGGAGAGTTTTTATCATAAATGGATGTTGAATTTTGTCAAAGGCTTTCTCTGCATCTATTGAGATAATCATATGGTTTTTATTTTCAATTTGTTAATGTGGTGTATTACATTGATTGATTTGCGGATATTGAAGAATCCTTGCATCCCTGGGATAAAGCCCACTTGATCATGGTGTATGATCTTTTTAATGTGTTGTTGGATTCTGATTGCTAGAATTTTGTTAAGGATTTTTGCATCTATGTTCATCAGTGATATTGGCCTGTAGTTTTTTTTTTTGTGGGATCTTTGTCAGGTTTTGGTATTAGGGTGATGGTGGCCTCATAGAATGAGTTTGAAGTTTACCTTCCTCTGCAATTTTCTGGAAGAGTTTGAGCAGGATAGGTGTCAGCTCTTCTCTAAATTTTGGTAGAATTCAGCTGTGAAGCCGTCTGGACCGGGCTTTTGTTTGCTGGAAGATTTTTGATTACAGTTTCAATTTCCATGCTTGTGATGGGTCTGTTAAGATTTTCTATTTCTTCCTGGTCCAGTTTTGGAAAGTTGTACTTTTCTAAGAATTTGTCCATTTCTTCCACGTTGTCCATTTTATTGGCATATAATTGTTGATAGTAGTCTCTTATGATCCTTTGTATTTCTGTGTTGTCTGTTGTGATCTCTCCATTTTCGTTTCTAATTTTGTTGATTTGATTTTTCTCCCTTTGTTTCTTGATGAGTCTGGCTAATGGTTTGTCAATTTTATTTATCCTTTCAAAGAACCAGCTTTTGGTTTTGTTGATTTTTGCTATGGTCTCTTTTGTTTCTTTTGCATTTATTTCTGCTCTAATTTTTAAGATTTCTTTCCTTCTACTAACCCTGGGGTTCTTCATTTCTTCCTTTTCTAGTTGCTTTAGGTGTAGAGTTAGGTTATTTATTTGACTTTTTTTCTTGTTTCTTGAGGTGTGCCTGTATTGCTATGAACTTTCCCCTTAGGACTGCTTTTACCGTGTCCCACAGGTTTTGGGTTGTTGTGTTTTCATTTTCATTCGTTTCTATGCAAATTTTGATTTCTTTTTGATTTCTTCTGTGATTTGTTGGTTATTCAGCAGCGTGTTGTTCAGCCTCCATATGTTGGAATTTTTAATAGTTTTTCTCCTGTAATTGAGATCTAATCTTACTGCATTGTGGTCAGAAAAAATGCTTGGAATGATTTCTATTTTTTTGAATTTACCAAGGCTAGCTTTATGGCCCAGCATGTGATCTATCCTGGAGAAGGTTCCATGTGCGCTTGAGAAAAAGGTGAAATTCATTGTTTTGGGATGAAATGACCTATAGATATCAATTAGGTCTAACTGGTCTATTGTATCGTTTAAAGTTTGTGTTTCCTTGTTAATTTTCTGTTTAGTTGATCTATCCATAGGTGTAAGTGGGGTATTAAAGTCTCTGCTTGGGGCTGGTGCACTGGGATGGCCCAGAGGGATGGTATGGGGAGGGAGGAGGGAGGAGGGTTCGGGATGGGGAACACATGTATACCTGTGGCGGATTCATTTTGATATTTGGCAAAACTAATACAATTATGTAAAGTTTAAAAATAAAATAAAATTAGAGGAAAAAAAAAAATATATGACTTTCTAAACCAAAAAAAAAAAAAGAATGAAGACTTGGCACAATTTCCTTTTAAACATTCCGTACCAACTTACATTTCCAAAAAGCTATAGCTAAGGACCACTTTAATCACATCCCACTAGACAGAGCGGTGAATCACAATGTTTGGTCAGAAATCAGAGGATAAATTAGATTCCTTGCTGTAGCACATTCCCTTGATGCATATGTAATATCAATCAAAATCTCTCTTGATGACTCAGTGGGAAAGAACAGCGGGAAAGTCTTCAACATCCAGCAGGAGGCCTGGTCTGTAGCCTGATGCTACCATTATTCTGGAATGAAAAGTTTGCAGGAGGGCATGAGATTGGTCCTGCTAACTCAGTATCAAGCAACTCCAGCTGCCCTGAGCTCAAACTTCCCCAACTTGTCCAGATGCCTTGCCTTTTCAGGTCACTTAATATTAATTCAGTTAAATCTATTTCAAAACATACAAAATGTATGTTCAATATTCAAATGTTTCAAAAACATTACATTCATTGCAAAGAATTTTTTGTTCCCTGCTGAAAGGAGTAGCAGAAGACAAAAGATGACTCTAAAAGTTCTTTCTTTCTCTGAATAATAGGCAGAAATTAGTCCAAAGGCTAAACATATCAAAGGACCCAGCGATCCGGGGAAACTCAGCTTAATCTCCTCCTCCTTTTGATCTCTGAGCATGGTGGAGTGTTCTGAGAAGATATTGCAAGATAACTTGAAAATAAGGGAGAAGTGAAAGTGTTAGTTGCTCAGTCATGTCTGACTCTTTGCAATCCTGTGGACTGTAGCCCACTAGGCTCTTCTGTCCAAGGCCTTCTCCAGTCAAGAATACTGGAATAGATAGCAAAGAGAAACTAAACAGCCTCTTGATCAAAGTAAAAGAGGAGAGTGAAAAAGCTGGCAGAAAACTCAATATTAAAAAACTAAGATCATGGCATCCAGGCCTATCACTTCATGGCAAATAGATGGGGAAAGAGTGGAAACAGTGACAGACTTTATTTTTTGGGCTCTAAAATCACTGCATGTGGTGACTGCAGCCATGAAATTAAAAGATGCTTGCTCCTTGGAAGAAAATCTATGACAAACCTAGACAGTATATTAAAAAGCAGAGGCATTATTTTGCTGGCAGAGGTCCATCTAGTCAAAGCTATAGTTTTTCCAGTAGTCATTTATAGATGTGAGACTTGGACCATAAAGAAAGCTGATCACCGAAGAATCGATGCTTTTGAACTGAGATGTTGGATAAGACCCTTGAGAGTTCCTTGGACTTCAAGGAGATCAAACCAGTCAATCCTAAAGGAAATCAGTCCTGAATATACATTGGAAAGACTAATGCTGAAGCCAAAGCTCGAATACTCTGGCCACCTGATGCAAAGAGCTGACTCATTGGAAAAGACCTGTTGCTGGGAAAGACTGAGGGCAGGAGAAGGGGACGACAGAGGATGAGATGGTTGGATGGCATCACTGAATTGATGGACATGAGTTTGACTAAACTCTGGGAGTTGGTGATAGACAGGGAAGCCTGGCATGCTGCAGTCCATGGGGTCACAAAGAGTCAGACACAACTGAACAACTGATTGAAACAGAATCTGTTCCCTTCTCTGGGGAATGTTTCTGACTTAGGGATAGAACTCTAGTCTCCTGCATTGCAGGCAGGTTCTTTACTGTCTGGGCCATCAGGAAAGTCCAAGATTATTTGACTTGCATCTAATGTTTGTCAAGTCCTGATATTTCTTTGAAAGGAGAGCTTGGCAAGTAATTATTCTTCCTAAAAAATAACATAAAGCAAACATCCAGTTCTGTACTTTAATCTGAACTCTACATATATTTATAACCTTACATATAACTCTGTGTGTGCTTAAGTGCTAAGCTGCGTCTAACTCTTTGCATCCCCATGGACTATAACCCATGGCTCCTCTGCCTTCTCTATCCATGGGGATTCTCCAGGCAAGAATACTGGAATGGTTTGCCATGCCCTCCTCCAGGGGATCTTCCCAACCCAAGGATTGAACCCAGGTCTCCCACATTGTAGGTGGATTCTTTACCTTCTAAGCCACCAGGGAAGCCCATTTAACTCTATATATACTGAATATCTGCCTCTTGAGAAATTTGTATGCAGGTCAGGAAGCAACAGTTAGAACTGGACATGGAACAACAGACTGGTTCCAAATAGGAAAAGGAGTTCGTCAAGGCTGTATATTGTCACCCTGTTTATTTAACTTATATGCAGAGTACATCATGAGAAATGCTGGACTGGAAGAAACACAAGCTGAAATCAAGATTGCCGGGAGAAATATCAATAACCTCAGATATGCAGATGACACCACCCTTATGGCAGAAAGTGAATAGGAACTCAAAAGCCTCTTGATGAAAGTGAAAGTGGAGAGTGAAAAAGTTGGCTTAAAGCTCAACATTCAGAAAACGAAGATCATGGCATCCGGTCCCATCACTTCATGGGAAATAGATGGGGAAACAGTGGAAACAGTGTCAGACTTTATTTTTCTGGGCTCCAAAATCACTACAGATGGTGACTGCAGCCATGAAATTAAAAGACACTTACTCCTTGGAAGGAAAGTTATGACCAACCTAGACAGCATATTCAAAAGCAGAGACATTACTTTGCCAACAAAGGTTCGTCTAGGGTCATGTATGGATGTGAGAGTTGGACTGTGAAGAAGGCTGAGGGCCGAAGAATTGATGCTTTTGAACTGTGGTGTTGGAGAAGACTCTTGAGAGTCCCTTGGACTGCAAGGAGATCCAACCAGTCCATTTTGAAGGAGATCAGCCCTGGGATTTCTTTGGAAGGAATGATGCTAAAGCTGAAACTCCAGTACTTTGGCCACCTCATGTGAAGAGTTGACTCATTGGAAAAGACTCTGCTGCTGGGAGGGATTGGGGGCAAGAGGAGAAGGGGACAACAGAGGATGAGATGGCTGGATGGCATCACTGACTCGATGGACTTGAGTCTCAGTGAATTCCAGGAGTTGGTGATGGACAGGGAGGCCTGGCGTGCTGCGATTCATGGGGTCTCGAAGAGTCGGACACGACTGAGCGACTGATCTGATCTGATACTGAAGTCTACATCTGGGCTTCCAAGACAGCTCAGTGGCAAAGAATCCACCTTTCAATGCAGGAGATGCAGGAAACACAGGTTTGATCCCTACATCAGGAAGATCCCCTGGAGAAGGAAGTGGCACCTCACTTCAGTATTCCTGCCTGGAAAATCCCAAGGACAGAGGAGCCTATCAGGATACAGTACATGGGGTCACAAAGAGTCAGACATAACTTAGTGACTGAGCGTGCATACATGCTTCTGAACTATGGTGAGGGTTCAGGATTGGGAACTCGTTTATGCCTGTGGCGGATTCATGTTGATATATGGCAAAACTAATACAATATTGTAAATTTAAAAAATAAAATAATAAAATAAAAAAAAAAAAAAAAATTAAAGAAGGCTCTTGAGAGTCCCTTGGACAGAAAGGAGATCAAACCAGTAAATCCTAAAGGAAATCAACCCTGAATGTCCATTGGAAGGACTGATGCTGATATTGAAGCTCTGATACTTTGGCCACTTGATGTCAAGAGCTGACTCATTGGAAAAGACCCTGATGCTGAGAAAGTTAAGGGCAGGAGGAGACGGGGACGACAGAGGATGAGATGGTTGGATGGCATCACGACTCATGATGGACATGAGTTTGAGCAAACTCTGGGAGACAGTGAAGGACAGGGAAGCCTGGTGTGCTGCTGTCCATGGGATTGCCAAGGGCTGAATATGAGTTAGTGACTGAAGAACAGTAACAATGTGGAAGCAAACTTTTTTCTAGTTTTCTGTTTCCCAGGGACTGCATAACATAGGACCTGACATACTAGGCATTTTATCCATATTTGTTAAATACACTAATATGAGTGCTAGCCCTGGTTTCCCAGGAAAACAGTTTTTTCCCTGTGGCCCTCACTTTATTTTACATTTACCTGTGCTAGCTCACTGAACACATTGAACAACCTGTATTTACTTACATAACTGATGCCCTATTAGACTGGGATTTATTTACCTTTGTATTTTTATTGCCTATAACTCTATATGGCTCTTGGCTTTAAATAAATATATCTTTGTGGACGGGGTGATTTTGGGATCATTAGAGCAAAGTCTTTCTATTTTTGAAAGTATTTGCTTTTGTTGGAGCCCATTCTGATCTCATTCTTCTTTAAAATCCTCTGTTATTAGTTGATAGTACCTGGAATTCTATTCTTATTCTTATCATGGGAGGATGATTGTACTCATACCGTGTTTATATGTACCAGATTCTATTTTAGCTGTCTATGTCTATTTATCATCTATATATATACATATATAAATATATATATAATATTTATTCTTTGTTATATATATGTAATATATACATATATATATGAATTATATACTTTCATTTAACATTTTTTCATACCTACGGGTAAGTATTATTGCTATTTCAATTTTCTAAATGAGAAAAAACTGAGGCACATAGATATTAAGATGCTCACCTGAAGTTTCACAGTAAATGCCAAAACCAAGGTTATAAAATCAGCTAATCTAGTTGCCAAACGCATGCCTTTAACCAGTACTTTATACTGCCTCTTTTTGGACTAGATATTTATTTATAAGTTTTCTAATTATCCCCTACAATAATTCTATAATATTGCTAGTTTTATGCCTTTTTAGTCAATGAGAAAATAGAGACTCAGAGAAGTCAGACAACTCACCATCAAATCTCACATCTATCCACTGTTAGAATGTGTGTGACTACACCTTTTAACTCAATATCCAATATGTGTTCTATGCTATATAATGTAATTACCATTTTTGTTTCAAAAATTTTGGCTTGTTTCCTCCAAGTGGAACTTAAAATTCTTGTAGAAAAATCATACATGTAATATCAGTGCATTTTCCTGAGCATTGATCACAATTACTGGCATGTGAAATTAACATGAATTATTATCCTATTATTTAATATTAAGTGGGACCTAGAGAAGTAATCCAGAGCCTGTGTATGCCAAAAACTGGAATATGAGGAAGTTATAAATATAAGGATACAGGTATTCGAAGAGAATTTTAAATAAAATATAACTAGAGATTTAAAGAAAATTTATGGTTTTGCGTTATTATTCACACAGCATGAAATTGAGTGGTAATTTGGTGTTGTGGGTAAGAAAGGAGTCAAGAATCGTGGGTTCTTTTTAAAATATTACTTTATATGATTTTCTTCACATAGCTTCTCAGTCTATGAAATGGGGATAATTTAAGTGTCAAAAAGAAGAATCAAATTTTCCACTGAGTAACCTATACAGAGAAAGTGTTAGACAAATACCCATTATTCATTAGCCATCTAACTTTTTCCTACCTGAATACCTTTTGCATCCATAAACCAGCAATACCAGTATCACTTTAGATCTTTTAAGAAAGGCAGAATCTTTAACCCCATCCTAGACCTATGAAATCAGAATCTGTAACTTGAACAAAATACCCAGGTAATTCACACACCCATTAAAGTTGAAGAAAGACTACTCTCACATTCAAGACAATTCACATCCCATTTTTAATTGATTTTTCCAATCTATAAAAAACTCTACAAACCTCCTCTGATTCGTTCAATCTTTACTTTGTTCTTTAGCATATGTCTGGTCTTACCAAACATTTGTTTTTCTCATTGTAGCAAGAACAGTTAACGTGAGTACCTTGAGGCCAGAGCTATGTAGTGTTCTTATTTTATATCCCCCTACTATGATTCACACAGTTATTTAAAGAATTTTTATAAATTAATTTTTAGTTTAACTCATTAACTTACTATCTATGTTACACTGGACATCTCAATTCATGTCTTGAGCTCAATTTGAAACTCAATGAAAGGAGTGAATCAGATGATTTTTTTTAGGTCTCTTTTGGTCTATTTTTGGTTTTCCTATTGCCTATTATAAAAAGAAAACAAAGAAGGTACAAGATCAGACAAAAATGAGTACAATAAATTTGCAAAATCAAAACTATCCTGGAATATCCAAACATGTCGTATAATATCACAACTCACAGAAGGGAACAGAAAAGTAGAATATGTGCCAAGGCTGGTCTGAAACTTGACCATGATATATTTCTACAAATAAGAATCCCTAACTGGTACGAGTGGTGAGTGGTTATATAAGCAGGAGAGGGAATGGCTACACACTCCAGTATTCTTGCCAGGAGAATCCCACAGACAGAGGAGTCTGGTGGGCTACAGCCCATGGGGTCTCAAAGAGTTGGACATGACTGAACACTTAGACAGATTATGAAGACTTAAGCTTCAACTCCTATATAATTCCAACATTGGAATTAAAGCCAGGGGAACTGCAACCACTAGAAGTAGATAACCAGGTTGTATTACCCAGAGAAATAGCAATACACACAGACTAACACTAACACACAGATGTCATATTATCTTTCTTTCTTATTTTTATAAGAAAGAAAGTGAAAGGAACTAAAAAGCCTCTTGATGAAAGTGAAAGAGGAGAGTGAAAAAGTTGGCTTAAAGCTCAACATTCAGAAAATGAAGACCATGGCATCCAGTCCCATCACTTCATGGGAAATAGATGGGGAAACAGTGGAAACAGATAGGGAAAAAATCACTTTCTTCTTTCGTATTTTTCTTTTTATTTTTCTTTTAAAATCATGCTTTTGGCATTTGTCTTTTTCAATCCTATTTAATACAATGGAACAAGGCAATTTAGTCTTAATATAAAACTATGAATTTAAAGAATCTTTCAGTTCAGTTCAGTTCAGTCACTCAGTCGTTTCCGACTCTTTGCAACCCCATGAATCGCAGCACGCCAGGCCTCCCTGTCCATCACCAACTCCCAGAGTTCACTCAGACTCACGTCCATCGAGTCGGTGATGCCATCCAGCCATCTCATTCTCTGTCGTCCCCTTCTCCTCCTGCCCCCAATCCCTCCCAGCATCAGAGTCTTTTCCAATGAGTCAACCCTTCGCATGAGGTGGCCAAAGTACTGGAGTTTCAGCTTTAGCATCATTCCTTCCAAAGAAATCCCAGGGCTGATCTCCTTTAGAATGGACTGGTTGGATCTCCTTGCAATCCAAGGGACTCTCAAGAGTCTTCTCCAACACCACAGTTCAAAAGCATCAATTCTTTGGTGCTCAGCCTTCTTCACAGTCCAACTCTCACATCCATACGTGACCACAGGAAAAACCATAGCCTTGACTAGACAGACCTTTGTTGGCAAAGTAATGCCTCTGCTTTTGAATATGCTATCTAGGTTGGTCATAACTTCCCTTCCAAGGAGTAAGCGTCTTTTAATTTCATGGCTGCAATCACCATCTGCAGTGATTTTGGAGCCCCAAAAAATAAAGTCTGACACACTGTTTCCACTGTTTCCCCATCTATTTGCCATGAAGTGATGGGACCAGATGCCATGATCTTCGTTTTCTGAATGTTGAGCTTTAAGCCAAATTTTTCGCTTTCCTCTTTCACTTTCATCAAGAGGCTTTTTAGTTCCTCTTCACTTTCTGCCATAAGGGTGGTGTCATCTGCATATCTGAGGTTATTGATATTTCTCCCAGCAATCTTGATTCTAGCTTGTGCTTCTTCCAGTCCAGCATTTCTCATGATGTACTCTGCATATAAGTTAAATAAGCAGGGTGACAATATACAGCCTTGACGTACTCCTTTTCCTATTTGGAACCAGTCTGTTGTTCAATGTCCAGTTCTAACTCTTGCTTCCTGACCTGCATACAGATTTCTCAAGAGGCAGGTCAGGTGGTCCGGTATTCCCATCTCTTTCAGAATTTTCCACAGTTTATTGTGATCCACGCAGTCAAAGGCTTTGGCATAGTCAATAAAGCAGAAATAGATGTTTTTCTGGAACTGTCTTGCTTTTTCCATGATCCAGCGGATGTTGGCAATTTCATCTCTGGTTCCTCTGCCTTTTCTAAAACCAGCTTGAACATCAGGAAGTTCACGGATCCTTTGAAATGTTCATTAGCACACTACATTTATGGTCAACCACCCAGTGAGCTTTGAGTGCCCACCATAAGCCAAGCACAGTCACGGGCTCCTGCGAGAGAGAGGAAATCCAGCATAACACACAGCTCCTATCTAAGAATTATTTCTCCTCCAAAGTCCCCATTCCAAACATCATTCCTTGTGTTCCTCAAGGTCAACTAAGTGCCTCAAGCATAATCTTCTAAACTAAACTTCTTATTGCCACTTTTCCCCTAAATCCAGCTACCACAAATTAATGACTAAATTAATAAACCCAAATTCTGAATTTATGGTTTTTTTTTAAATTGGAAAGTGACTTTATGTCATATCTAGAAGCCTAAGCCAGAAGCATCAGAGTTTATTGTAGTGAGGGCTGGGGAAACTTTGGCATTCTGCAGAGAAGATGGTTGTTGAAAGGAAGCCATGTACAAGTCTCCATCTCTACTATGACATTGGTTATAATTAAATACATATGCAAACAACTGATTTCTTTCAGATGGCAAGAGGAAGTGCTTTATATTTTTGCTTGGAAAGTTTTTTTTAATGTTGCTATTACAATTAGCTTTTAATTAAAATTAGAGGAAGATTAGGGCTGCAATGCATATAAGATGACTGAAATAAAATATTTTGGAGGCATTTTAACGGAATGAATTCAGGTTTGGTTAATGGGTTTGCAACTTGGTTCCAAAATTATTAGCTGTGTGACTTCTACAAGATACTCAATGTTTCTCAAGTTTCTTCCAATTCTTTATTTGTGAAACTAGTATGACAATACAGCACATATTCAATAGAATTAAATGCATCATTGGTATGAACCATGTAGCAGAAAGTTGCACTAATAGTGTGCAGGCTTGATAAGTGGCACATAATGTTCATATGATCATGGTTATCAACAGCCCTCCTTCTAGTTGGAAGCAGCAGAAGCCTATATGACTGGATTGCATTGGGAAAAAATGGAATTTTCAAGTCTATTATACTTGAGTTGAAGTCAAAAAGCTCTGTCCAGATCTTGTTTGCTTCTCTGTGAAACTCCCCTTTATTTCTCAATCTTGTTTTCTTCCTCCTTTCATCTTAGCCGCTGCTGCTGGGCCAAGACATGCCTTCTCTCCCATGCAAACACTGAGATATTTAAAGAGACATCCTAAGGATACATGTTGAAGTGATAACCCACTTATCATCTGATCTAGTCTTTTAGGACATCAAAGGATATCAACAGTTGAGGACATCAACTGTTTTCTCCATTTCAATTGATAGTAATAGGTCTCCAGTGGCACACATAGATAGCACGGGCAATGGATGCTTGAATTAAACACGAAAGTTAAATGTACAAATGGACGGGATAGGACTCTAACTTAGTGATAGTAGTGTAGCGTCAGTTCCTCAGTTGTGCCCAACTCTTTGTGACCCCATGGACTGTAGCCCATAAGTCTCCTCTGTCCATGGGATTCTCCAGGCAGGAATACTGGAGTGGGTTGCCATCCCCTTCAAGAGTAAAGTGGGGGTGGGAACAGAGAATTGCTAATTCTTGACAGAGATGGATTTTATCTTAACTGTAAAAGTATCCTTGATTCATGAATAGATAGTATCTAGCAACAGCAGCAGCAGAGAGATTGAGCATTGTTTTTCAATGTAACCTGGGTTTGAAATTGGCAAAAACATAACTAATATTACTTTTTTAAATAAAAGAGCAGTGAGGTAATAAAAAGAGATATATAGATTTAAGCACATCCTATAATTATGCCTGCTGTTTTAAAAGTCAAAATAAATCTCAAGAAATAATAGTAAAAGAGAAGAAAGAGAAATCTGAAGAAGCATGTCTGTGAGGAGTGTGAGCTACGCTCACCAAAAGGCATTTTCTAAGATGCTGCTTTTTGTTCAAAGGCAAATAATATACACAAAAAACCTGTAATTAAAGACAGTCAAAATATTAAAGCAGAAATTGATCTTGATTCAGTATGTTACCTTAAATAGAGTTAGCTATTGGTTAACTATGGAAGTATCAACTGGGAAAAAAATGCATAAAAAGTTGCAAGTTATGTTTTATTTGGTGATACTACTGAGGACTGTCCCCTGGGGACAGACTGTCAGATCACTGCGCTCTGAGGAACTGTTCCAAAGAGATAAAGCAGGAGCCAGGATACTAGGAAATTTTGCTGCAAACAAAACCAAACCAAAAACATGTGGTTGAACATCAAAAGATTATTGTTAGTCACAAAAACAGAAATCTCAAGTTAATGATTTGAGGGTTTTGTTTTGTTTTTTAATGTGTGGGAAGATGCAAGAGTCTGGCCTTATTGAAATTATTCCTTTGATATGCATCTTACTTATCTAAGGCCTCTACCCTGCTTTTCGCTATCTTGAATCCTTCTCAGGCTACACCGTCTGAGTCTGGGGTGGCTATAGTGGCTGAGACGGACAATGTTTTTCATTTACTAAATGGCAGGTAGCATTATATTTTTGTCCACAGTAAGAAGTAAAAAAATATTGCCTTTTTTATTCCTAAACTGAACTATGACCATCTTTATCTTCATAGAAGTTATTCTCTATGAAGCATATCCTCTGTCCAGTGATCACTCTCAGGGTCATTTCTCATGCATGGACGAAGTATCAAATCATCTTTCATTTCTCTTTCTTAAGACCAAAGGACTGCTTCCTCCCTTCCCTTTTCTGGAACCTTCCATTTATCTTAAGTGAGAATATGGACAATTGTGGGAATTGTTCAAGGTAGGTGCCGAGTATTATGTTTGTTATATATTCATTATTCTTAAATCCTTGACAGGAAAGCTATGACAAACCTAGATAATGCATTAAAAAGCCTTTGCTAACAGAGCTCCATATAGTCAAAGCTATGTTTGTTTGTTTGTTCCAGTAGTCACATATGGATGTGAAACTTGGACTATAAAGAAGGCTGAGTGCTGAAGAACTGATGTCTTTGAATTTTAGTGTGGGAGAAGACTCTTGAGAACCCCTGGGTCAGGTCAAACCAGTCAATCCTAAAGGAAATTAACCCTGAATATTCACTGGAAGGACTGACACTGAAGCTGAAGCTTCAACACTTTGACCACTTGATGCAAAGAGTCAACTCACTGGAACAGACCCTTATGCTGGGAAAGATTGACGGCAAAAGGAGAAGAGGGTGGCAGAGGATAAGATGGTTAGATATCATCACTGACTCGATGGACATGAATCTGAGCAAACTTTGGGAAATAGTGAAGGACAGGGACACCTGGAATGCTACTGTTCCCGGTTTGCAAAGAGTCAGACATGACTAAGTGACTGAACAACAACAGCTCTTAAATCCATCCCAGAAAGCTATATATTCCCATCTGCCGTTCACAGGTTTAGATTAGACAATACATGCAAAATGATCAATATGGTTCTGGGGACAGAGTAAGTACTCAAAACTACCAGCTGCAATTATTTTTAATTATTATTAGTATTATTTGTGTGTGGGTGTGTAGAGATGAGAATACCTCACATTGGTGAGACCACAGAGCTGACTCTTCATTGGAGCTAAAAACTGCCTTCCCCTTTGGCCAAGATTTTCCTAATATAACAAAGCTAGATGTTTTGAGTGTTCTGACCTCAGTTTTTCTAAGTAATCCTAATTAGAAAATGTTACAACTTTCATAAATTAAACATAAAACACAATTTGCAGCACAGAGTTATTTGAAAAAAGTATCTTAGAATGTATTATGCAATGGAGAAATGAGCTACATATCCTATGGTTTTTTTTTTTTAAAGACTCTCATAAATTGGTGAAAGAAACACTTAATTTGCATAATCATGTGTTTTCTCTACTTGACCACACAATTACTACAACGATACGTAAGCAATATAGATATGATGAATGAATTTCAAATAGAGGTTAAAATGTCACTGTGTTGTATGTTTCCTATTCCTGCAGTAATAGATTAGCACAGGTTTAATGACAATATTGTTGCAGAAACCAGTAGTTGAGAAACCAAGCACCACAATCGGAGAGTTGGAGAACTCAGGTTTATTATGCCGGCAGGCCCAGGGGAGTTAACACGCCAAGCTCTGAGCCCCAAACAAAGGGGTTACAGAGTTTTTGTAGACGGACTATAGTGGGCAACACTAGCTGCTAATAGGCTGGTTTAAACCAAGAGGTTTCGGGCACACGGGAACAACAGTCAAATGGGGAGGGGGATGCCTGACCTTTACATGGACAGGCATGATTAAACCCTGCAGGTTTGCAGGGGCTGGGCAATTGCAAAGAGCAGGACAAGGGTGAGTGAGATAAGCTCCAGTTCCTAGTATTCCAAGTCCCCACTTTCTGAGACTGCCTGACCTACATGATCCAGACATTGCAAGGACCAATCTGAGTTACAGGGGCAGAACAAGCAGGAGGTTATGTAAAAGTTTAACTTTTCTTCTTCAATATAATACAAATTTATTCTATCAAATACCGGTAGGTCAGAAGTCTAAAATTAAAATTTTATCAGGGCTGTGTTCCTTGTTGAGGTGTCATGGGAGAATCTGCTTCCTTATCTCCTCTGGTTTCTAGAGGCTGACTGCATTCTTTGGCTTATTGCCCCTGCCCTCATCTTTGAAGTATGTCACTTCGACTTCTGCATCCGTTGTCCAAACTTCCTTCTTCTTCCTTCAGCCCTCTTGCCTCTCTGTCATAAGCATCTTTGTGATTACACTGAGCTCATCTAGATTAATCTAGGATATTCTTTCCATTTCAAGATTCGTAACTCACATCAGTCAAGTCCCTTTTACCACATATGATAACATATTCATAGGTTCTGTAGATTAGGGTGTGGATATTTTTGCAGGGGTCATTATCCTGTCTCTCACATATGCTAAATTATAATCTCTGAGATTGCTGTGCTTGAGGATGATTGGGGTTCTCTTGAAAAGGTTATTTGGAGAGTAGGATTGAACAGAGAGGGATGTGTTAAACCAGGATGTAGTTGCAACAGAGGCTCCAGCTGATTCTAGAGGAGCTTGAGAGTTGGGCTGGCTCTTCAGAGAGGACCTGAATCAAAGCAGGGAGGCTTTGCAAATTCATTTGTCATTTCCCCAAGTTTCTCACCGTATGTATAACTTCCTTGACCTATGACTATTTCTCCCAGGGTCCTTTCATGCTCAGTCGCTAGGTCCTGTCTGACTCTGTGACTCCATGGTGTGTAGCCTGTCAGGCTCCTCTCTCCACAGGATTCTCCAGGCAAGAATACTGGAGTGGGTTACATTTTCCTCTGCCAGGGGATCTGCCTGACCCAGAGATTGAACCTGCATCTCTTGAAAGTCACTCAGTTGTGTCCCATTCTTTGTGATCTCATGGACTATACAGTCCATGGGATTCTCCAGGCCAGAATACTGAAGTGGGTAGCCTTTCCCTTCTCCAGAGGATCTTCCCAACCCAGGGATCAAACCCAGGTCTCCTGTGTTGCAGGCAGATTCTTTACCAGCTAAACCACAAGGGAAGCCCAGGAATATTGGAGTGCATAGCCTATCCCTTTCCCAGCTTGGTCTTCCTGACCCAGGAATCAAACCAGGGTTTCCTGCATTGCAGGCAGATTCTTTACCAACAGAGCTATGAGGGAAGCCCTGCATCTCTATGTCTCCTGCAAATTGGTAGGCGGATTCTCTACCACTGAACCATCTGGGAAGCCCTCTCCCAGAGTCTTTTGCCAAGCTGTTTAATTTTGTATAGTGGAGGGATGCACCTGTATCAATAAATATTTGTAGATAAGCTTTTCCTCATCTAAACTATAGGCTCCACCCTTCCCAGGGCATCACATCTTCAGAATCCATACAGTCTCCTGGTTCAGGTTAGTTAGACATTTGGGCTCTTTAGGTGTTAATCCCTTTCTTCCTATAGAAAGAGCACCTCACTGGTCAAATTATACTGTAATTCAATCCAAGTTGTTGGCTTGGTAGCCAGAAGGCGAGGTGGTGGTAAATCCTGAAGTGAGTATCTGTTGTTTTGTAAGACAAAGATTTCTACTTCATCCTCAAGCAAAGAGAGAGCACCGCCTTTAACGTATACAGCTGGGCCACTTCTGTAAGCCCAGAAGTTTCAGTGGAATGTGAAGGCATAGAGTTTGCATGTAGATCAACCCAGATGTTCTCATTCTAATTTTTTTTTAATCTCACTTCTGCCTATTCAAGGTCCAGACTTTGGCTCAGCAGACTTGCTGTGCATGAGAATTTAGTAATTTTTGTGGCTCTATGACCCGTTTCATTGGTTCCTGGACCTGAGCCTTAACTTTGTCTGCCCTCCAGGTGCAGCAGATGAGAATCTTTTTATACACTGCCAAGGAGGTTCTTTGGCTTTGACAGTTTGCCTTTAATTGGTGATTTAAAATCTCTAGTCTTTCATTATCTTTTCCAATCCATTAATAGCACCCAGCAGGAGCCATTCAATTGCACAGTCCTTATAATTGGTACTCCCTCAAACCTTCCAAAGGCCCAGTCTATTGTACCAGTCATCACACTACCTTCCAAAACTCCAGTTCATCACACTTTAACAATGCCAAGGGCTAAAGTACTCCACGCATCACTTCTCCACCCAGGGCCTGGAGGGTGATCAACTTTAAAAATCTCATTTTAAAGTCTAATTCTTAGGACCATTTCAAATACAGTCATCCTAAACTGTTTCCCAGCAAATAGACTATTAGGCAGATAATTGTGTACTAGAGGTTTATTGGAGAGTGTTTGGGAAAATGCACCTGGGTGGAAGACACAGAAGTAGGTGTAGGGAGAGAGAGATGTTGAACAAAGATGTAATTGTGTCAAAGCCCTCAGAATATTCCATGGGAACTCTTGAGCCAGTATAGCTCTTCAAAGCAATCTTGAATTAAGACCAGTAGGTCAGAATTCTATATTGCCTTTATCAACCAGTCACCAGAGGTGGGCTTCCTCCAAGGAAGAGACATATTCTTTACCAAGCAGGGCCCCGTGGGGCTCCTGGGCACAAATCCTTTCTGTGGCCCTCATTTCTTTGATTATAGGAAACAGCCTTCATTCAACCTCCATGACCTTCCTTGAGTTCCAAGGGGGCAGATTCAAGCAGTTGTTATTTAGGGAAGGAAGGTGATAGAGAGCAGGGAGGAACAAAATAGTTAAGATAAACATTAGTGCAGCCTTGGGGCAAGGTCTTAGTTCCCCATCAAGGATACATACAATACCTTTGAGCTGTTTTGCAGAGACTGAAAACTCCTCCAGGTGGGAGAAGTTAATGATTAACCATAGCATGTTGTCCACAAGCAGGTAGACCCCAGACCAGTTGGACCCTGAAGGTCGATGATGCTGGCTCCCACTTATCTCACCATCAACCAATCAGAAGAATGTTCGTGAGCTGATTATGTCCTCTTTGAACCATTTCTATAAAATTTACTACCCTCTCTAAATGGGGACACACGCATGTAGGACATTAGCCCATGGTGGCTCCCTTTGCCTTAGCAAAGCAATAAAGCTGTTCGTTTCTACTTCACCCGAACCTCTGTCTCCAAGATTTAATTTGGTGTTGGTGTACAGGGCCTCTCGGGAGGCACTAATGGTAAAGAACCTGCCTGCCAATGCAGGAGACTTAAGGGATGCAAGTTCACCGCCTAGGTCAGGAAGATCCCCAGGAGGAGGTTATGGCAACCCACTCCAGTATTTTTGTCTGGAGAATCCCATGAACTGAGGAGCCTGGTGGGCTATAATCCATAGGGTCGCAAAGAGCTGGACAAGACTGAAGTGACTTAGCACGCACACATGTACAGAGCCCAGATTCATCTTCAATACAACACACTTCAGCTGAAGGCGATTCCTGGAGAAGGATTCGGATGTGAGATTTTAAACCCAATTTTCATCAGTTCAGTTCCGTCGCTCAGTCGTGTCCAACTCTGTGACACCATGAACCGCAGCACGCCAGGCCTCCTTGTCCATCGCCAACTCCGAGTTCACCCAACCCATGTCCATTGAGTCAGTGATGCCATCCAACCATCTCATCCTTTGTTGTCCCCTTCTCCTCCTGCCCTTAATCTTTCCCAGCATAAGGGTCTTGCAGCCCATAATTATTAAGATGGAATATTGCTTTATAAAGTGCCTCCATTCTTAAGTGGGGATCTGGGCAACATAACACAGTATCAGCAAAAGGAAACAATGAAATAGAAATCCTCTTCAGCGCTTCAAAACTGGTTATATAGTATGGTAGAAAAAAAATCATAGACTTGAGCTGTACAAATATAGGTAGAAACCCAATTTTCATCAGTAAGTTAACACTTGTAAACTTCATGATCAAAGGAGATTATGCTTAAAAATACCTTCAATTCCAGTCCTTCATACTGTGATCACAGTCACTTAGATTTATGTATCAAACATGTAATGAGCATCTTACTAGGCACTCTGTTAAGACAGGAAGATGAAGATGACCAAGCCCTAAACTTTGTTCTAAAAGAATTCATAGTTGCATATGTTTTCACAAAGCCTTATGTAAATACTGTACATCAAAAAACATATTCCCTTTTTTGAAACTTATAGACTTAGTTATTGTAAATATATTCTGACATAAATAACATAGCACCACTATTTATTGTCAAGAAATAAGAAAATACATGTAGGAACTGGAAAACATGTAACCTTTAAAACTCTGAAATGTTAAAACAAAACAACAGGACAAGAAATAACAAGCTGTGTCTTCTGTATCCTAGGTTTGTTGCAAAGACAGAAAGATAAGGCAGAGTAGAGCCTCAGAGAAGTAGAAAATAGCAATGTTCACACCAGGTGCTGATAAGGATATGCACAAACTCTCTTTGATGATCAGTTTTAAGATATTAGAACAAGTAGTAAACTATGTTTTATGTGTTAAATCTCCATTTCATAAACAAAATGCTCATTCAAACATTCCCTGATAGATGTGAAGTTCATAAAGGCAGGAACCATGTCTCTCTTGTTCTCTATTATGTCTGCAACATAGTATCTCTCATATAATAGGCTTCCACTATGCACTTAATGGGAGAAGGCAATGACACCCCACTCCAGAACTTTGCCTGGAAAATCCCATGGATGGAGGAGCCTGGTAGGCTGCAGTCCATGGAGTCGTGAAGAGTTGGACACTACTGAGCGACTTCACTTTCACTTTTCACTTTCATGCATTGGAGAAGGAAATGCCAACCCACCCCAGTGTTCTTGCCTGGAGAATCCCAGGGACGGGGGAGCCTGGTGGGCTGCCTTCTCTGGGGTTGCAGAGTTGGACATGACTGAAGCGACTTAGCAGCAGCAGCAGCATGAACTTAATGAATAAAGGATTTATGGTATATCAGAATCAAAGGGAAATATGAACCTTATGTTTTAATATCAATCATATTTTTGTTAATCCCTTATGTCCCTGAAATCTGCCTCATACATGCGCAGTGTTACTTCACAGAGTGATATTAAAATTATTGCAATTTCATAGGAAGATAAAATAGGATGCTGCTGCTGAAAATAGGATAGTCATGTCTTAAACTCTAGTAAAGGCTTCTTGAATATTTATTAATTTTTAAAAATACATTAGAATAATGAAGTTAATTGAGGCATGCCCCTTGTTAGATCGACCAAAATGCTAAGCATTTGGCCTCATCCTGAATTAATACTTTGATATTTTGAATGATTCCTCTAGGAAAAATGGCAAAGAAAATTAAGACAATTGTATAGAAAAAAAAGACAAAAGCTAATGAAGAAATCCATATCAAGTTCCATAAGCATCAGACTCAGACCCATGCTCAAATAGACACACCAGTCTAAGGAAGAGGCTTTGAACAAGATATTCTGCCCTAAATAACATTATATTTTAATCAACAAGGATAAAAAAAAAATGTAACCAGGCTTGTGATGAAATAAAGTACAACATCTCAATAGTTTGAGGAAAAACTCTAGGAACACACTTATCCTTTACGAAATGGGAATATTCCCATCAGATTTTCACAGTGCCTGCATCAAATAGTCATGGAAAGCCAAAAAAACAAAACGTGCTATGTAACTAGAGCCGGATTAAACACAGGGTACCAGCTGGGACATAAGAAGTCCACAAACACATGAGTCCAGAGATACGAAGTCAGAAGATCTTAAATGTTGCCCCCCACTCCCTGCCACACCCACCCCCCGCATCCTCCCTTTGCCAGCTTGTAATATGGGGCTGGAAGAAAACAGCATCTCTGTGCCTCACCCTCCTTTTTGCTAAAATGTAATGAACCACACCATCAAAGGCAGAAGACTATTACAAAGAGCACAGGAGATAATGGACTCACCAAAGCTCCTCGAAAATCATAGACCTGCAACTTATATTTATAATTATTGTGATGGCAGGTATTTCATATTTGCTCTGGAGGTCACATATTTCATATTTGCTCTGGTGAAGTCACAACTTGATGGCAAAAGCTCAGAATTAAATATAAGCCTGGCTAAGGGAAATCCAAGTATTTCAAGTGGATCTGGACCTTCTTTTTGCCATATTATTTTTCTCTGTATTTGTTATATTTCTTGTGATTTCAGAATGCTAATAACTGCAAAGCTTTGTATAAAAAGGAGTCCAATAACACTGTTACATTGGAACAGATATGCTTTAGACCAAAGTGGTTGAGAGCATTAATGAAATAAAATACAATTATGCAGCTAAATTATGCCTTGAATTATTGATGCAATATTGACTCATTTAGCATCTCTCACAACGAATAGGCAGAATTTACATGTACAGGTTAATATACCCTATCCAAAAAAGAAATGCACAGCAGCTCAACCTATAAATTCAGTAATTTTACAACCCTATGTTTTATTAAAATCCATTTAGGTCCCTTCAGAAGCACAAGGTCAAGGAAAAACAAAAAAAGGTGTTCCACACTAGTTTAAACAAATACAGAAACATTGCTGACTATGTAACATTTATCATTTTAATTACCAACATCCATTTTCGGTTAATTCTCTCTAATGTAGAGATGTGGTTAAACAATAGAAACTGTTAATAGCTCATGGACTTTTTGGCCTCAATTATCTCTCCCTACAAGGACTGGCTTTGTTTTAGCTGAAAAATTGCTACATTTACTACATATCTGAGACATGCAGAAAACCCAGAGATGTATTTAAACACTAATGAGCCCAAGGATTGTGTTGTATATACAGTAAGCAATTGGTAGCTGTGTTGGTTGTTTTTAAACTACAGATGATTCTCATGTTCTTCATTTTTAAAGTGCATATATTATTTGCTTTTGCATATTTTCTCTTCTTCATAGCTAGTTAGCACCTTAAGAATACAGCCTCTCTCTTATTTGTGAATGCCCTGGAGATTCTAAATCCAGAGAAATATTAATATGTACAGTAAACTATTTAAAGCATTCAGATTATTAGTTGCTGAGTGAAATTAAAGATACTACTGTCAATGTAATAGTAGCCTAAATATCAAGCTAAATGCAATCTTTACTTCATATATAAATGTAATAAATATTGCCACAAAGAGTGGCAGTGAATATCCACAAACAGTGTCTTTTTGACCAAATATCTTTCTTTGGATAAATTGTCAAATAGTGAGGTTCTGAGTATTGGTAGCATTCAGCTAAAAATGTTGAACTTTACCAAGTTTACAGGTAATTACTTTGAGTAAATAAGAGCCTCTGTGTTCTTAGATGTATAAGCAAGTGTTTTGGAGTTTCTGACATTTCGAAGTAAATGCCTCAAACTTTCATAGAATTTTTAGGACTTGCTCTTCTTCATTTTTAGTTTTTCTTAAAGGAAGCACATTTTGGCCAGACATTACTGTGTAAATTAGTCTTTGAAAGGGAAGAGTCAAACAAGAAAACATTGTTCCCTTAAAGGTATATATTCTGTATTCCACTGAAGGGTACCTTAAAACAGTAGAGTTATGGTACAAATAAAGTGAAACAAATGTGTTTTAGTTAAGGAAAAACAAACATAATTTCTTAAATTTCATCATCCATTTTAGTCTCAGTCAATGTAAAAAAGGTCTTCAATCACAGCTGCTAGTATGGGTTGAGAATTCCGTGTTGCTCTGAGTACGTGGCATGCAGTCTGATGGAATAAATCTCTGACTTCCTGCATAGAATTAAGATCTTTGAGACAATTAAATATTAATAGCATCTCTTGATCATGATGGCTAATGAACAGTTTTGCATAGCTTAAATGTCTATGCTACATATGGCATGCATTCTGACTTCTAATCTGAAGGATTAAACCTAATCAGTCATAAAGCAGAAGACTGAGGCACTGTTTGTAAATTGTGAAAGTCCTATTCCCCTAATTTCTACCGTGTCCCCTGCGTTCCACTGCCATGCCCAATCAAACCCTAGTTCATTTAGATACCTCAGCCATCATTATGCCTGGAGAATAAATAACTTCTTCATCTGTGCTACCTCTGTATATCTGATCCATACTTCCACTTTTGACTTATTACTCAAGAATGGAATATATTTGTGGAATATTTGTCATTTCCAAAAGATTATGAACTCTGAAGACAGGATCTCTGTGTCTTAAATGACTTTGTATTGTCATAACAAGCATGATCCTTGTCATTTAGTAAACTTTTAACAGTTGTTTGCCATTATTATTAAAGCCTCACTAAATATTTGTTATTGAAAATTTTCTGTCATATAGCTGCTCATGTGAATCCTGATTCTTCAACTAACTAAACAAAAGGAATAAGGTTAATCATTTTTTAGGCTGTCTATAAGTCTAACATAATTGAAAAGGCATGGGGACTGTGAGAAGAGCATCTATAGCAAGAACGAAGTAAAGGAGGAAGTTCACCCTAGGAACTTTGGATTGAAGAGTCCTTCTTTCTAGAAGCTTCTTTCTATGATCTTGATATATATGGATATACTGTGCCATTTAGGTCTCTCTCATTGATCTTTTAAGAAAACAGATAAGCACCTAATGTAAAGTAATCACTTTATTATGCCACCTTATTTTAATTCCCTGCACCATATTAATCATGGTCTTGTTATTTCTTTTATTTATTATTTTTACATATATATTTATCTACTGCCTGTCTACTCTCCCACCATAATATAGAATCCATAAAACAAAGCTGCTTTTCACTGCTCTTATGTCTAGAACACATCTTGGCTCATAATAAGAATTTAGTAAATATTCATTGAATGATTGTTTTGAAAAGTAAATTGCTTGCAAAACTTGGGAATTTTTTTGCTAATAGCAAATTGCTTTAATATCTCTAACAAACAAATGGCCCCTAAGAGCTATGTTCCAAGACTCTCAGGTAAGAACAGCAGAATTAGCAAGTCAGGGTAAACAGAATTTACTGGCCTCACAAAGTTATCTACTTGAGTGAGAAAGGAAGGGACGAAAGTAATGAAGTTCAGAAGCATCTTCAGAGTGGAGAATGGCAATGCTTTGAGGGACAATCAGTGAAAATCTACAAGGAAATAAAGAGTAAAATAAATGTCTCCCCTGAAAGTAGATTAAATACAGTTATACATATGCGAGCAGACCCTTTTGACCAAATCAGATGAACATCAAGGTTGTTAAATTAATCAGACAGGGAAACCATTAGATTGAGGTGACTTTAATGCTGTAACAGCCTACGTAAGCAAACCTAAACCTGAGGCTAAAAATGCTTCACAGTTACAAAATAAAAATCTAAGAGCCACCCATCAGAAAAGCCCAGTAGATTTCCCAAATAATGTAACTGATTAAACTACAGACAAATGTTTTCCTTGCTTTGTCTCTACATTTTCCCTTAAAAAAAAAAATATTTCTCCTAGTTTCTGTCAGTGGACACTTCTAACCACTTGTGGTTGACACTGCCTGGTATAAATTGATCTGTTCTCAATTAAACTCTTAAAACTTTTAATGTGCTCAGTCTATCTTTTAACAAGGTCAATTTAAATGTGCTCTTGATAGTATAGTTTTCATATGGATTTGTATTTCCCTATTAATATATGGCAGGGAAAACACTGTCAGTCCACCAGTTTTGATTCCTTTCCTCTTTGTGCCCACAGTCTATACTAGGTATAGTCTTGTGGTCTGGAGAGTGGGGTGTAGATAAAAGTGTTTACCATGTCCAGGCTTGTTCCTTAAAAATTATCAAGTGATCGGTCATACTTTCTCTCTTGCAGCTATCTCAGGGGATGGCTCTGAGGTGCCATTGTACAGAAGCTGCTGCTGCTAAGTCATTTCAGTCGTGTCCAACTCTGTGCAACCCAAAGATGGCAGCCCACCAGGCTCCCCCATCCCTGGGATTCTCCAGGCAAGAACACTGGAGTGGGTTGCCATTTCCTTCCCCAATGCATGAAAGTGAAAAGTGAAAGTGAAGTCGCTCATTCATGTCTGACTCTTAGTGATCCCATGGACTGCAGCCTACCAGGCTCCTCCGCCCATGGGATTTTCCAGGCAAGAGTACTGGAGTAGGGTGCCGTTGCCTTCTCCAATTGTATAGCAGGCTACCTACCAAATGCCCAGTGGGACTGGGAAGTGAAGGAGAAATAAACACTGTCAAGCCACTGAAATGCTACTATAGCACAGGCTGACGTGTACTGATCTTATTTCCCACTCACTCCTCCTCTCCCCCTTTTTGAACTTTCTTCTCTATCATTCTATGGAAACCAGTGGTCAAGGTGCCTTGTCTCCAGGTTGATCTGTTCAAGTGTGGGAAGAAGGCTCAAGTCAAGGCCACTGAAATCCTACTTTAGAATTTTTTGATTGAGAATCTAAGGAAAAGTCTCAGACCCTCCACAGTGGTGAGGTTGGAACACGTACAGGTGTGTAGTCTCTCTGAGAGACTGAAGCAGAAAGCCAAGAATGCAAAGTTGAGCATTCTGGAAGCACTTGGTAGTATTGGCTTCACACATTCTGAAGGTCTAACTAAAACCTTACTTTTCTACAATTTTCAGAAATTCCCCATTATTCTTCCAGTAAGTTCTCTTTTTGCCTAACATGTTTGGATTTGTTACTTAAAATCAAGAATTTCATTACTTAAAGAATAAAAATTCATGTATAATACAGAGGTTGAGGAACATTATATTTTAGCAAATAGAATTACATGGGATTTGTCAAAACCCTTAGTACAGTTCTTTCCCACCCTTATTAACATGAATAAACTTGAACTATAAAGCTCCACTACCCATTTTAGGATGCAGTTTCTCAAACAGGTGAAAACAGGGTCCACCAGCTATAGAACAGAAAGAAGGACAGGAGAAATAAAGGAAATTTACCAAATAACTAACTAGTCTGCGCTAAAGTATTATACTATGTCTCAACCTCTAGTGTATATATGAACTACCTAGAGGTTTTCTTAAAATGCAGATTTATATTCAAGTCTGGGACAGGGCTTGAGGGTGTGTATTTTTAAAATGCTCCCACATAATGCTAAACTTCTCCACTACCACAATTTGAGCAGCAAATTCTAGAGAGGATGGTATGCCCTCTTGTGACTCCTTACCTGTGTGTGACTCTGAGTAGGTACAGCTGGAACAGCTACATACTGGTCCTTGAAAGCCTTCATGGAGTCCTGTGCATCCTCAGGTCAGAGTCACTGACATTATCTGGGAGCTAGAGGGAAACGCACATTTCCACGTCTACCTCAATATATTAAATCAGAAACTCTGGGCAAAGGGCTCCAGAAACTGTATTTGTAAACACTGTAGAAAAACAATATGTTCTTTAAAGGTTAAAAATTTACGGTAACACTGGGCTGGGAGCTGACCAAGTATCTTCAGATAAACCACTTTTTTGGCTTTAGAAGCTTTGTTAAGACCAAGACAAACAGAGGCCAATCAAAGACGCTGAGAAAGCTAAGACAGCTGGAAAGAAACTTTAACCTTTAAAATGTTTCTCAGTTCAGTTCAGTCGCTCAGTCATGTCCAACTCTTTGCAACCCCATGGACTGCAGCATGCCAGTCTTCCTTGTTCATTACCAATTCCTGAAATTTGTTCAAACTTATGTCCACTGAGTCGGTGATGCCATCCAACCATCTCATCCTCTATTGTCCCCTTCTCCTCCTGCCTTCAATGTTTCCCAGCATTAGGGTCTCTTCCAGTGAGTCAGTTCTTCACATCAGATGGCCAAAGTATTAGAGTTTCAGCTGCAGCATCAGTGCTTCCAGTGAATATTCAGGACTGATTTCCTTTAGGATTGACTGGTTGGATCTCCTTGCAGTCCAAGGGACTCTCAAGAGTCTTCTCCAACATCACAGTTTAAAAGCATCAATTCTTCAATGCTCAGCTTTCTTTGTAGTCCAACTCTCACATCCATACATGACTACTGGAAAAGCCGTATCTTTGACTAGATGGACATTTGTTGGCAAAGTAATGTCTCAGATTTTTAATATGCTGTCTAGTTGGTCATAGCTTTTCTTCCAAGGAGCAAGTGTCTTTTAATTTCATGGCTGCAGTCACCATCTGCAGTGATTTTGGAGCCCAAGAAAATAAAATCTGTCACTATTTCCACTGTTTCCCCATCTATTTGCCATGAAGTAATGGGACCTGATGTCATGATTTTCGTTTTCTGAATGTTGAGTTTTAAGCCAACTTTTTGACTTTCCTCTTTCACTTTCATCAAGAGGCTCTTTAGTTCTTTGTTGCTTTCTGCCATAAGGGTAGTATCATCTGCATATATGAGGTTATTGATATTTCTCCCAGCAATCCTGATTCTACTTTGTGCTTCATTCAGCCTGGCATTTTGTATGATGTACTCTGCATATAAGTTAGATAATCAGGGTGACAATGTACTCCTTTCCCGATTTGGAACCAGTCTGTTGTTCTATATCAGGTTCTAACTGTTACTTCTTGACTTGCATACAGATATCTCAGTGGGCAGGTCAGGTGGTCTGGTATTTACATCTCTTTCAGAATTTTCCACAGTTTATTGTGATCCACACAATCAAAGACTTTGTCATGGTCAATACAGCAGAAATAGATGTTTTTCTGGAACTCTCTTGCTTTTGCAATGATCAAATGGATGATGGCAATTTGAACTCTGGTTCCTCTGACTTTTGCAAACCCAGCTTGAACATATGGAAGTTCATGGTTCACGTATTCCTGAAGCCTGGCTTGGAGAATTTTGAGCATTACCTTGCTAACAAGTGAGATGAGTGCAATTGTGTGGTAGTTTGAACATTCTTTGACTGCCCTTCTTTGGGATTGGAATGAAAACTGACCTTTTCCAGTCGTTTCACCATTGCTGAGTTTTCCAAATTTGCTGGCATATTGAGTACAGCACTTTAACAACATTATCTTTTAGGATTTGAAATAGCTCTACTGGAATTCCATCACCTCCACTAGCTTTGTTCATAGTGATGTTTCCTAAGGCCCATTTGAATTCACATTCCAGGATATCTGGCTCTAGGTGAGTGATCATACCATCATGGTTATCTGGGTCATGAAGATTTTTTTGTACAGTTCTTCTGAGTGTTCTTGCCACCTCTTCTTAGTATCTTCTGCTTCTGTTAGGTCCATACCATTTCTGTCCTTTATTGAGTCCATCTTTTCAGGAAATGTTCCCTTGGTGTCTCTAATTTTCTTGAAGAGATCTCTAGCCTTTCCCATTCCATTGTTTTCCTTTATTTCTTTACACTGATCACAGAGGAAGGCTTTCTTATCTCTCCTTGCTATTCTTTGGAACTCTGCATTCAAATGGGTATATCTTTCCTTTTCTCCTGATATAAATGTTTTTGCTCCTGATATAAATATTTATATCAGGAGCAAAACTCTTGAGTATACCAATGCCATGCCTCAAGCAGGCATGTGTGTGTGTGTGTGTGTGTGTGCTGTGCCCAGTTATGTCCAGCAGAGGGGTGGGCAATGTGGTAGACTCTATAGGAAACTTATGTTTCTGTCTGGGTTCCCTGTTCAAGCCATAGCCTCTCAGAAAAGCAGTTTCCTGATAGGTAGATGGGGATCATTACCATTTCCTCCTACCTATCAGACAAAATGGGGAACACCAAATCTGATGCTTTGTATTTTGCACTTTAAGAATTCTAGCTGCTTGTGTACTTCATGTGTGTGTGCATACTCAGCCTCTTCGGTCGTGTCTGACTCTTTGCAACCCCATGGACTCTAGCCTGCCACGCTTCTCTGTCCATGGTATTCTCCAGGCTGGTTGCCCACCAGAGCTGGTTGCCATGCCCTCCTCCAGGGGATCTTCCCAACCCAGGGATCGAACCCAAGTCTCTTGCGTCTCCTGCTTTGCCAGGTACATTGCCTCTAGCACCACCTGGGAAGCCCTTGTTAGTAGCTGATATTTATGTAAATAGATGTTTTAGTCAATTCTAAGGTAGTTGTTATACATTTTAGGGGGGAAAGGAAGAATTTCTGAGATGAAAGCAGATAAAAATAATTCAAAAAGAAAAAAAAAATGGTCTAGAGGAAGAGGGCAATTAAGTCTAAGTGATCTCTTACATGAAAATGGCTTTATACAATAGACAGAGAAGAGCTGAGTCCAGAGTTATTGGCAAAAATCTTTAATTGTTGTCTCTTTCTTCAGTCCTTTCTTCTACCAACCCATGACAACTATGCATGGCTATATTTTGATTATAATTATGAAAGATGGGTATTTTTTTTAATTTCTAATGCAAGACTATAAGGTTCTTAAGAAAGGGTCTTTCATTTAGTGTGATTCAATTTATTCTGCTGGGTTTATTTGAATTGGGTCCATGTAGGGGAAAGGAATGTTGAGAGGAGAGTGCAGCATAAGAAAAGCTATTTTGCACAGGAAAGATACCTGTCAGCCTATTACCACCCTTTAAGCCCAAACCCAGCCCAAGGAAGCTGAGAAGTTGAGTGGATAAAATCATAAAACTAAGACACCAAGGGAAATAATCCATCATCAGGAGCCTCTGACCTAACCTGGACGACACCTTCATGAAAATAGCTAAAAGGGAAATGAAGATAAAGTAACTGAGTAGGAAAAATGATGTTCTGTACCTTGCATTTCTGAGTAATGATACACAACATCTCTGAACTTTCAGTAAAATGGCTTAATGTGTTTTTCTCTTCTCCCAGCCCACATTTCTCACAGTTCCCTCTCCCCACTCCCAGCCCCCTTTGTTGTCCACTTCAATTTAGTTTGTACAGGGTAAGTGATTAATATGCAATTTGTGTCCTTCCCTGAAATGTTCATGAAGACAAACTGAGAAGTCCCCTCCAGTGACCTTTGTTGAATCCCCTGGTACCTTCCCCCAGTGGATGCTTTAGCATTTACAAATCACTTTCATTTTCTCCTTGCCTGCCAGATGAGTTTGAATCTCTGTGGTGGTTTTCGTTTCCAAACACCACGGTTTTCTAAAGGATCAAATAAAGTTCATAGTGGCTTATCTCAATTTGCCCGGGATAGCTCACATTTCAAAATGAAAGCGTCAGAATAAATCAACAGCAGTAGCAAGCACTTAAAGAGGTCTCTATTCAGGGCAGCTGCCTTCTCTTCTCTAAGTACTATGAGGTACACTGGAAGCCTGGGCTCAAGGAGATAGCAGGGAGGGGCTGGCAGTCTGGAAGCCTGATGGAGGGGGTCAACAGGTAAGGAGGTACCACACAGCATCCAAGAAATGCAAATACTGGAAGAGCCTAAAAGCTTATCAATCTCTGCTTGTGAAGCAGTGGTTACAGATGAGCAAATCAGGATAGAGGAGGTGGGCAAGAGCTCAAACTGAGAAATGAATACCCTCCCTAAAGACTGGCAAGCAAATGACTTTCTAGGCAGAAAGGATGGTAATGTTCTGACCATTTTTAGTTATTGTTATTTATCACAAAAATATTTTTATTGACATGACTACTATTGTGCTATTCACTTTAAATATTCATTTCACAGTACATGCAATTCATAAATTACATTATGATTATTCATGATTATGCTCATTTTAAAGACATGAAAACAACTATAGCTCCCAGAGAGTTTTGATGTCTTTTTTTTTTTTTTTTCGGTTGTGCCACGTGGCTTGCAGAATCTTAATTCCCTGACCAGGTCTTGAATCAGCCCACCTAGCAGTGAAAGCATGGAATTGTTACCACTGGGCCACCAGGGAATTCCCTCAGATGACTTTTAGACTATACAGAACCAATTTTCAAAGTGTATCTTTAATGCTAATATTAAATGATATAATACATTTCATAAATGTTATATATTTAATAAATTTTAAATAATTGTAGCTTGCTATAACATTACTTTCTCTCCAACTACTTATATATTATATATATTACATATGCTTATATGTATATATACATACATATTATATAAAATATATATTACACATGCATGAGTATATATTACATATATTATGTATATATATACACACATGTGCAATATATATCATATACACATGCTGGCTTAGTCGCTAAGTTGTATTTGACTCTTGTGACCCCGTGGGCTATAGCCTGCCAGGCTCCTCTGTCCAGTGGATTCTCCAGGCAAGAACACTGGAGTGGGTTGCCATTTTCTTCTCCAGGGGATCTTCCTGACCCAGGAATTGAACCCAGGTCTCCTGCATTGCAGGCATATTCTTTACTGACTGAGCTACAAGGAAAGCCCTATCATATACATAATATATATTATATACATAATGTAAAATTTTAAACATACCTGTGAACTGTGGAATAAGATGATGGAAATAAATCATTTACCACAGATTATGGTAATATGCAAAAAATTAGATAGTGGTAGAATTACAAGTAATTTTTACTATATATCTTTAATTATATAAATTATCTAATTCAGATAAAAAACCATGCTCATCACACATGAATATGTAAATTTCTAGTTTTCTGTCTCGACACTATTATAGATGACAGTACATGCAAAACAGAGTAAGAGTGCCCAGCTGTGGCCTGCCACTTGACGGGCAATCCTTAATGGGCAACAACAGAAGCAGGGGAGAGAGAGCTGGGAGAAGTATCTCCACGCAGCACAGCCCCAGGGTGCCTCTCTTGTACCACACGCTCAGTGATGAGCACTTATCAGAACCATATCTTGAGAACGGGGCTTTGCGTTTGTGCAGTGCTGTAACCCTGGATAAAGGAAAGACACTTGCAAATTCTCTTAAAGCTAAACAGCACTAATATGTCCCCAGTTGCCATAGTGAAATGTTTTTAAATCCAGCATTCACTTGCATAAAAAATACTGTGAGAAAGTCTCTAGACTTACTCAAGAATTAGCTGAAATGTTACCTCTTTAAGGAGGCTTTCTTGACTCTTTGTTAGCTTCAGCATCATTGTCATCTATATTCCTAAGCCAATGTGTTTATAACTCTAGCTAAGCATGTCAACATGGAATAACATGGCCTTCTACTCTATAGGACTATCAATTCTTTGAAGCTAGCAGCAATGTAAGCCCTGTGTGAGACTAGATACACTTCAAAGCAATAGATGTGGATTCAAAACCTGAACATACCAATTATCAGCTCTTATATTTTCTGAACCTATATGCCTCTACCTTTAAAGGGGGAGTTCTTTATGATATCTGTCTCATAAAACTGTTCCAGGATTATGCAAAAGGAAAGCTATGAAAAAATTCTCAGACAATCTGTTCAGTTCAGTTCAGTTCAGTCACTCAGTCATGTACGACTCTTTGCGACACCAGGAACCACAGTATGCCAGGCCTCCCTGTCCATCCCAACCCCCAGAGTTTACCTAAACTCATGTCCATTGAGTCGATGATGCCATACAACCATCTCATTCTTTGTCGTCTCCCTCTCCTCCCACCCTCAATCTTTCCCAGCATGAGGGTCCTTTCAAATGAGTCAGCTATTCACATCAGGTGAAGTTTCAGCTTCAACATCAGTCCTTCCAATGAACCCCCAGAACTGATATCCTTTAGGATGGACTGGTTGCATCTCCTTGCAGTCCATGGGACTCTCAAGAGTCTTCTCCAACACCACCGTTCAAAAGCATCAATTCTTTGGCACTCAGCTTTCTTTACAGTCCAACTCTCACATCCATACATAACTACTGGCAAAACCATAGCCTTGACTAGACGTAACTCTGTTGGCAAAGTAATGTCTCTGCTTTTTAATATGCTGTCTAGGTTGGTCATAACTTTCCTTCCAAGGAATAAGCGTCTTTTCATCTCATGGCTGCAATCACCATCTGCAACAATTTTGGAGCCCAAATAAATAAATTCAGACACAGTTTCCATTGTTTCCCCATCTATTTGCCAAGAAGTGATGGGACCAGATGCTATGATCTTAGTTTTCTGAATGTTGAGCTTTAAGTCAACTTTTTCACTCTCCTCTTTCACTTTCATCAAGAGGCTCTTCAGTTCTTCTTCACTTTCTGCCGTAAGGGTGGTATTATCTGCATATCTGAGGTTACTGATATTTCTCTTGACAATCTTGATTCCAGCTTGTGCTTCTTCTAGCCCAGAGTTTCTCATGATGTACCCTGCATGTAAGTTAAATAAGCAAGGTGACAATATACAGCCTTGACGTACTTCTTTTCCTATTGGGAACCAGTCTGTTGTTCCATGTCCAGTTCTAACTGTTGCTTCCTGACCTGGATACAGTTTTCTAGGTCCACACCTTTGTCTAACTCAATGAAACTAAGCCATGCCATGTGGGGCCACCCAAGATGGACGGGTCATGGTGGAGAGGTCTGACAGAATGTGGTCCACTGGAGAAGGGAATGGCAAACCACTTCAGTATTCTTGCCTTGAGAACCCCACGAACAGTATGAAAAGGCAAAAAGATAGGATACTGAAAGATGAACTACCCAGGTCAGTAGGTGCCCAATATGCTACTGGAAATCAGTGGAGAAATAATTCCATAAAGAAAGAAGGGATTGAGCCAAAGCAAAAACAACACCCAGTTGTGGATGTGACTGGTGATAGAAGCAAGGTCTAATGCTGTAAAGAGCAATATTGCGTAGGAACCTGGAATGTTAGGTCCAAAAATCAAGGTAAACTGGAAGTGGTCAAATCAGATCAGATCAGATCAGTTGCTCAGTCGTGTCCGACTCTTTGCAACCCCGTGAATCGCAGCACTCCAGGCCTCCCTGTCCAACATCAACTCCCGGAGTTCACTGAGACTCACGTTCATTGAGTCAGTGATGCCATCCAGCCATAGGAGATGGCAAGAGTGAACATTGACATTCTAGGAATTAGCGAACTAAAATGGACTGGAATGGGTGAATTTAAATCAGATGACCATTATATCTACTACTGTGGGCAGGAATCCCTTAGAAGAAATGGAGTAGCCATCATAGTCAAGAGTCTGAAATGCAGTACTTGGATGCAATCTCAAAAATGACAGAATGATCTCTGTTCGTTTCCAAGCGAAACCTTTCAATATCATGGTAATCCAAGTGTAGGCCATGACCAGTAACATTGAAGAAGCTGAAGTTGAACGGTTCTATGAAGAACTACAAGACCTTCTAGAACTAACACCCAAAAAAGATGTCCCTTTCATTATAGGGAACTAAAATGCAAAAGTAGGAAGTCAAGAAACACCTGGAGTAACAGGCAAATTTGGCCTTGGAGTATGGAATGAAGCAGGGCAAAAGCTAATAGAGTTTTACCAAGAGAATGAACTGGTCATAGCAAACATCCTCTTCCAACAACACAAGAGAAGACTACACATGGACATCATCAGATGGCCAACACTGAAATCAGATTGATTATATTCTTTGTAGCCAAAGATGGAGAAGCCCTATACAGTCAGCAAAAGCAAGACTGGGAGCTGACTATGGCTGAGATCATGAAATCCTTATTGCCAAATTCAGACTTAAATTGAAGAAAATGGGAAAAACCACTAGATCATTCAGGTATGACCTAGATCAAATCCCTTATGATTATACAGTAGAGATAAGAAATAGATATAAGGGACTAGATCTGATTGACAGAGTGCCTGATGAACTGTGGATGGAGGTTCGTGACATTGTATAGGAGACCGTGATCAAGACCATCCCCTAGAAAAAGAAATGCAAAAAAGCAAAAATGGCTGTCTGAGAAGGCCTTACAAATATCTGTGAAAAGAAGAGAAGCAAAAAGTAAAGGAGAAAAGGAAAGATATACCCATTTGAATGCAGAGTTCCAAAGAATAGCAAGGAGCGATAAGAAAGCCTTCTTCAGCGATCAATGCAAAGAAATAGAGGAAAAACAATAGAATGGGAAAGACTAGAGATCTGCAAGAAAATGAGAGATACCAAGGGAACATTTCATGCAAAGATGGGCACAATAAAGGACAGAAATGGTATGGACTTAACAGAAGCAGAAGAAATTAAGAAGAGGTGGCAAGAATACACAGAAGAACTGTACAAAAAAGATCTTCATGACCCAGATAATCACAATGGGATGATCACTCTCCTAGAGCCAGACATCCTGGAATGTGAAGTCAAGTGGGCCTTAGAAAGGATCACTATGAACAAAACTAGTGGAGGTGATGGAATTCCAGATGAGCTATTTCAAATCCTGAAAGATGATGCTGTGAGAGTGTTGCACTCATTATGCCAGCAAATTTGGAAAACTCAGCAGTGGCCACAGGACTGGAAAAGGTCAGTTTTCATTCCAATCCCAAAGAAAGGCAATGCCAAAGAATGCTCAAACTACTGCACAATTGCACTCATCTCACATGCCAGCAAAGTAATGCTCAAAATTCTCCACACCAGGCTTCAGCAATACGTGAACCATGAAGTTCCAGATGTTCAAGCTGGTTTTAGAAAAGGCAGAGGAACCAGAGATCAAATTGCCAACATCCTCTGGATTACCGAAAAGCAAGAGAGTTCCAGAAAAACATCTATGTCTGTTTAATGACTATGCCAAAGCCTTTGACAGTATGGATCACCACAAACTTGAAAATTTTTAAAGAGATGTGAATACCAGAACACCTGACCTGCCTGTTGAGAAATCTGCATGCAAGTCAGGTAGCAACAGTTAGAACTGGATGTGGAACACCACCCTGGTTCCAAATAGGAAAAGGAGTACATCAAGCCTGTATATTGTCACCCTGCTTATGTAACTTATATGCAGAGTACATCATGAGAAATGCTGGGCTGGATGAAGCACAAGCTGGAATCAAGATTGCCAAGAGAAATATCAATAACCTAGGATATGCAGATGACACCGCCCTTATGGCAGAAAGCAAAGAAGATCTAAAGAACCTCTTGATGAAAGTGAAAGAGGAGAGTTAAAAAGTTGGCTTTAAACCCAACATTCAGAAAATTAAGATCATGGCATCCATTCCCATCACTTCATGGCAAATAGATGGGGAAACAGTGGAAACAGTGACAGACTTTATTTTCTTGGGCTCCAAAATCACTGCAGATGGTGACTGCAGCCATGAAATTAAAAGACCCTTACTCCTTGGAAGAAAATCTATGAACAAATTAGCGTATTAAAAAGCAGAGACATTACTTTACCAACAGAGGTCCATCTAGTCAAGGCTATGGTTTTTCCAATAGTCATGTATGGATGTGAGAGTTTGACTATAAAGAAAGCTGAGCACTGAAGAATTGATGTTTTTGAACTGTGGTGTTGAAGAAGACTCTTGAGAATCCCTTGGACTACAAAGAGATCCAACCAGTCCATCCTAAAGGAAATCAGTCCTGAATATTCACTGGAAGGACTGATGTTGAAGTTGAAACTCCAAATCTTTGACCACCTCATGTGAAGAACTGACTCACTGGAAAAGACCCTTATGCTGGGAAAGATTGAAGGTGGGAGGAGAAGGGGACAACAGAAGATGAGATGCTTCGATGTCATCACTGACTCAATGGACATGAGTTTGGGTAAACTCCAGTAGCTGGTGATGGACAGGGAAGCCTGGCATACTGCAGTCCATGGGGTCACAAAGAGTTGGACACAACTGAGGGACTGAACTGAACTGAACTGAGTGATCTATAAGATGAGAGCACATGTAGGCTGAGGGCAATTAAATGCCTTTGTGAAGGACAGCTACAGCATCATAAAGGAAATAAATGAAAACTCAATTTAGATATTTGAAACATTAAGCAAATTCATTGCACACCTATACATGAGAAAATGTCTTAAGAAAAAACAAAAAACAAACAAACTTCCCTTTGATGAAACAAGCATTCTACTTAAATATAAAAAAGTCTTCTTTTCTGATGCACAGATTAAAAGAAATACTGTATTCATAGATAAGAAGAATTAATATTGTTAAAATGACCATGCTACCCAAGGCAATCTACAGGTTCTATGCAATCCCTATCAAAACATCAAGGGCATTTTTCACAGAACTAGGTAAAATAATTTCAAAATACATCTGAAAATACAAAGCAATCTTGGGAAAGAACATAACTGGAAGATTCATGTTCCCTGACTTCAGATCTTATTAGAAAGGTACTGTAATCAAAATAGTATAGTACTAAGACAAAAGCAGACCCACAGATCAATGGACTATAATAAAGAGCCCCCAAATAAAACCTGCACTGATGGTCAATTAATTTACAACAAAGGAGGCTAGAATATACAATGGAGAAAAGACAATTTCTTCAATAAGTGGTGCTGGGATAACTGGACATAAAAGAATGCAATTGGAACACTGCCTAACACCATATACAAAAACTAACTCACTTGGGATTAAAGACCTAAATATAAGACTGGAGGGACTTCTCTGGTGATCCAGGGTTAAGACTCAACACTCCCAATGCAGGGGGCCTGAGTTCCATCTCTGGTCAGGTAACCTGATCCTGCATGCCACAACTAAAAGAACCCACATGATACAAGGAAGATCCTGCATGTGGCAATAAAGAACCTGAGTGCCACAAACTAAGACCCAGTGCAGCCAAATACATTTTTTAAAGACTGGAAATCATAAAATTCTTAGAAGAAAACATGGGCAGAACATTTTTTGACATAAATCACAGCAATATATGATTTTGATCTCCCTCCCTAAAGCAGAGGAAATAAAGCAAAAATAAACAACCGTGACCTAATTAAATGTAAAAACTTTTGCATAGAAAAAGGAAACTGTGGAAAAATACATTCACTGAAAGAGAGAAAATATTTGCAAATGATATGACCCATAAGGGATTAATAAACAGTTGCTCAACATCAAAAAAATCAAACAACCTAATTTTTAAAATGAGCTGAACACATGAATAGACATTTTTTCCAAAGAAGAATTATAGATGATCAACATGAAAATATGTACAGCATTGCTTATTAGCACAGAAATGCAAATCCAAAGCACAATGATAAATCACTCACACCTGTCAGAATGCCTATCATGAAAAAGAACACAAACTAATTTTGAAGAGGATATAGAGACAAGGGAGTCTTCATACATTATTGGTTGGAGTATAAATTAAGGCAGTCAGTGTGGAAAATAGTATGGAGGTTTCTCAAAAACTAAAACTAGAACTACCATAGTACCCAGCAATTAAACTTCCTGGATATTTATCTGAGAGAAACAGAAACACTATTTTGAAAAGATACATGCACCCCAATGTTCATAGCAGCATTATTTACAGTTATCAAGATATGGAAGCAACCTAAGTGTCTATCAATAGATTAAATGGATAATGTATGCATACATGCAATGGAATACTACATAGTCATTAAAAAGAATAAAATTTTGCCATTTGCAGCCGGGATGGAATTGGAGAGGATTACGCTAAGTGAAATAAGTTGGACAAAAAAGACAGATACTCTATTATACCACTTAATGTGAAATCTAAAAAATAAAACCAACCAATAAACATAACGAAATGACTCACAAACTAGTGGTTACCAGTGGGAAGATGGATGGGGGAGGGTCAATATACAGGCAGGGGATTAAGGAGTAAAAATTACTGGATATAAAACAAATATTGTGTTGAATTACATAGTTTAAAGCTTAAAATCTTATTCACAGAAAATAAACATTTAAGAAATAGTCATTCAATTATATTGCTATAATTCTACACTCAATGTTTAAAATCATAATGAAATATTTTGTTTTAAAACATAGCTCTTTTAGAATTTTTTCACATCTTTTTTACTGTAATAAAATATACATAAAACAAAATATACCATTTTAACCATTTTTGAGTGTTCAGTTTAGTAGCATTAAATTCATTCACACTGTTGTGCTCCTATCACCACCATTCGAGAACTTTATTCGTCATCCCAAACTGAAACCCTGTACCTATTAGACAATAATTCCCCATTTTCTGTTCTGTGTAGCCCCTGTTAACCTTTATCCTACTTTCTGTCTCTAAGAATTTGATGACCAGAAAAGGCAAAAGTAGGAAGACAGTATAAAGATCAGTGATTCCCAGAAGTCAGAGAGGACAGAAAGTAAATATGCAGAAAAAAATAAAACAAGTGTAGAATGAAGACACTACTGCATATTAGAATATCATATACAGAAACATGTCACTGTACAGTTATTCAAACCCATAGAAGGTACACATACAAAGAATGAATCCTAATATAAACTACAGATTCTAGGTGATGATGTGCAAAGGTTTGGTTCATCATTTATAATAAATGTAACACTCTGGTAGTTCAGTTCAGTTCAGTCTCTCAGTCGTGTCCGACTCTGCAACCCCCTGAATCGCAGCACGCCAGGCCTCCCTGTCCATCACCAACTCCCAGAGTTCACTCAGACTCACATCCATCGAGTCAGTGATGCCGTCCAGCCATCTCATCCTCTGTCGTCCCCTTCTTCTCCTGCCCCCAATCCCTCCCAGCATCAGGGTCTTTTCCAATGAGTCAACTCTTCTCATGAGATGGCCAAAGTATTGGAGTTTCAGCCTCAGCATCAGTCCTTCCAATGAACACCCAGGACTGATCTCCTTTAGGATGGACTGGTTGGATCTCCTTGCAGTCCAAGGGACTCTCAAGAGTCTTCTCCAACACCACAGTTCAAAAGCATCAATTCTTCGGTGCTCAGCTTTCTTCACAGTCCAACTCTCACATCCATACATGACCACTGGAAAAACCATAGCCTTGACTAGACGGACCTTTGTTGGCAAAGTAACGTCTCTGCTTTTCAATATGCTATCTAGGTTGGTCACAACTTCCCTTTCAAGGAGTAAGCGTCTTTTAATTTGATGGGTGCAATCACCATCTGCAATGATTTTGGAGCCCCCAAAGTAAAGTGTGACACTGTTTCCACTGTTTCCCCATCTATTTCCCACAAAGTGATGGGACCAGATGCCATGATCTTCGTTTTCTGAATGTTGAGCTTTAAGCCAACTTTTGCACTCTCCACTTTCACTTTCATCAAGAGGCTTTTTAGTTCCTCTTCACTTTCTGCCATAAGGGTGGTGTCATCTGCATACCTGAGGTTATTGATATTTCTCCTGGCAATCTTAATAGGGATGTTTAAAATAGCAGAGGCTGTGATTGTGTTGGGGCAGTGGGTATAGGATAATCTTTGTTTCTTCTGCTCATATTTCCTGTGAATCTAAAACTCCTCCAAAATAATTAATTCTACCAAGAAAAATAAAATTCTGACATATGCTATAACATGAACGAACCCTGAAGACATTATGCTAAGTGTTATAAGGCAGACACAAAGACAAATACATCATGATTCCTCTTATGTGAGGTAAGTAGAGAAGTCAAAGTCAGAGAGATAGAAATTCTTTTGAAATCTTAACTATTTTTAAAAAAATTAAATGAAAAGTTTAAATTATTGTACAATGTAAGCGATATTAAAGTATCATTTCTAATGCAATATTTTAATTCTAGTATAGCTATTCATATCAACACATTTTTGAATATTGACAATTATATATTTGGCAACTTAAAATGTTGTAGTCCAGCCTCTCAACTCTACTTGTTCTGCGCCTCCTTCATTTCATAATAATCTACTCATAATATTAGAATTAATTATGTATCTACTGTTATATAATTTTATTTTCATTTAATATAATTAATAACTTAATCATTCACTTATTAGAACTTTTTCTATTTGTATGTTTTGATAGCAAAACCAGTTTAATGATCATATTTATGCCGACACATTTCTCTCTTCTTTTAGAAGCTGTCTTTTAAAGAAACCTCTCTAAATTTTTATTTATTATATTATCTTGTTCTAATTCATAGCATGTATCCCATGTGAAGTCTGTGTGTGGGGGCGTGCACCTGTGTGCGAGTGTGATGGTTCTCTTCCCTGACTATAATGTTTGCTTACTGAGCACAGGGCTCCCCTTGTGGCTCAGCTGGTAAAGAATCCGCCTGCAATGAGGGAGACCTGGGTTCGATCCCTGGGTTGGGAAGATCCCCTGGAGAAGGGAAAGGCTGCCTACTCCAGTATTCTGGCCTGGAGTGTTCCATGGACTGTATAGTCCCTGGGGTCGCAAAGAGTTGGACATGGTTGAGTGACTTTCACTTTTCTGAGTACAAGGACTTTCCCAAATTTCCATTATTATATCCTCAAGCACTGTCACATTGCCAGATGTATGCTACATATTTATAAATGTGCAGGAAATTAATAAAGTAATAATTGAATGAAAAGCTTTGTACAAGCAGTAGTCATTTCTTCACATCTCACAGTAATATTTGACATCAATATTTAGAATTTTTTCTAAACTAAAATCTGAAAAAATTTAAAATAAAACTTATTATCTCTAAACCTTTCATAAAATAATCTAATATTTAGAAAATAGCCAAGGAACAAACCTCCACATTCCCATAATTCAAAATAAATACTGAGCTTTTCATCAGCTTTATTTCTGTATTTTTGTTCATACAAATTTACATGAAATTATGTTAATTAGCAAACACTACATACACAAACTGAATTTCTCAGCATATTTCTAAAATTTGTAAGCATATTTCTAGTCATGGGTCTGATATATTCACAAAGAAACATTTTGAAGACTGCTCTTACATTAGATATAAATAATATTATGTACATCTTATTGAATTTATGGTTTACTTCTGCTGCACTCAGGAAAATATGTGGAATGCATCATGTTACCAATAAAGAAAGGTTAAAATGCTAAATATGGAGAATGTTATTTATAGACATTTTAATTGTTGTGCAAAGCATAACCATAAATCCACATTCTACACTGAAAGCTTTATGAAATGAAAAGGCTTTTAAATGCCTATTTCAAGGTTGACAGTGTCACACTATTTCAACCAAAATATCTTTTTGTGTTCCGAGTGTAATGCAAAGATGCCAGTAAAATCACCGCCCCGCCCCGCCCCCCCAAAAAAAAGAAAAAAATCAGGGGGAAAGATAATATATCAGCTCTTAGAAATCCAGTCTCTCTAAAATTATGAGCAAACAAAAATATCCAATGTCAGTATTCTCTGTTTGCTAGGGAAATATTTTTAGAAGTTAAAGGAACATTATTTTCAGTTATTGTCTATGCAACAGAATAATTCTGTGGTAGAGAAAGAGCAATTCTTGAAGTCAAACCTTCAAACTCTAGCTTGGCTATCGAAGAAAGTTATTTATTTTTCCAGGGCCCAGCTACCTCACTCCTAAAATTAAAATCACTTTTCTCATGAGCTAATTATGAGAATTAAATAGAAAATGCACTCTGGGGCCTCCAAGACTACCTGGCACATGATAAGCTTTCTGTAACTGGCAGTCTCAAAAATAACAGTTCTGGAGCCTATTCATGAGCTTAGAGGAGAGCCACCTTTACCCTATGCGGCCTGCTTTATCCTGTGTGTTATCAAGAGAAGACACGCTATCACACAAATATTTCTTTGGGAAGCTATATATTTTCAAGGGACTCAATGTTTTCTATTAGTAACACTGACATTGAAAAGAACAATGAAGAAAAACTGTCCAAAACAAGCAAGTTTAAAACTAAAAATAGTTGATTGACTCAATAAGCTTTAAATTTCAGACACAGTTCTTTCTTTAAATATAGCTTAATTAGAGGGTCAAAATCTGGCATCCAGAGAGAAAATGTCTTTGTCCTCCTTCTCCCAAACTCAGCACTTTAGTAGATTTGTTATTTCTGATTAGCTTGAGATGGAGCCACATACCCATTCCTGGACCACTCACTGTAGCCTGTGATGTGGTGGACTCTGATTGGCTCATCTCAACCCACATATCTCAATTAGAACTTCTTGGACTGAGAATGATACAAATATGCCATACTTCCTTACCTCTGTCAAAGCTCCCCTCAGGACCAGGAGTCTAACCCTTTTGGTGGCAAAGCAATACATATCTACACAAATTACCTAAAGCTTCTAATGCAGATGGAGTAGGGACTGTGGAAATGTATTGAGATTCAGATCCATAATGAATTATACTTCTGTTTTGATGGATACTCAATAAACCCATCAGGAATCCATCTGCAGCATTTAGTAAAGACTAGAAAGCATTACATTCTCAGAAAAGACAAACAACAGTAAGCATTTCTCACTATAATATGAACCACTCACTTGCTCATTCTGCCTTTTCCTATCTCTATTCTTTAATTCCTCTTTTCTCTTTATATCTTATCATTCTTTTCTTTCTGAAACATTTATTGATCACATCTTAGATATGACCCTCATATAAATTGATACAAGGCATCACTGTCCCCAGTGAAATTTATGATCTAGTTCAAAGGTATTTCAAAGGGAAGTGTGCTGTGTTGTAACAAAACAAAAAGAAAACCAACAAACAATAAAAACTAAAACACTCCTAGATAGGATCATACAGCTATAATTTTGGAGTATAGTGATAATGTCATAATGGAATTAAAATATAGCTTGGAATGAAAAGCCCTAGATTGTATTTCTAGCTCTGCCTCTTCCTAGCTAGGTGGATTTTGGAAAGTCATGTAAGCAATCTGAACCTCAGGGTTTTCATCCCTGTGGCAGAGATGATGCCGCCTGCCTCACAGCAATGTTGTAAGGATCAAATGAATGACATATGTGAAAGTACCAATAGCATCCTCTGACACATGACTGGCATCACAGCATTTCAAGATAAAGGGTTGTGAGTTTTCATAAGGAAGAGAAATATTTTAAGCTGCAGGAATCAGCAGAGACTTCATTGGGATGACTTTAAAAGTGATGGAAATCTATAGCACATATGGAAAGGAAAGACTGCTCTGGTATCAGGGGGAAAATAAGCAAAACAATGAAAACAAGAAAGCCTGTTTTATATACATATAACAAGAAAAAATATATATGTAAAACAGGCTTTCTTATATATAAATATGCATACATATATGTATGTATATTTATACATACATACATATATATACATACATATATATGTATATATATGAGAGAGAGAGAGGGAGAGAAACAAAAAGAGAGAGAGACAGAGACAAAGAGAGACACAGAGAGAGAGTGACCAATAAAGGAGGAGTACACATTAGCCAAAATAGTGATATTTTATTTAGTTATTTGTTTTTGTTGTAGAACTCTTTTGTCAATGAAACTTTTGTACGCATTTAATATATAAAATAGTTAAAGGGTCTGCTTGCACTGAAACAGGTGTGATAAGACTGCCTACCCCACAATCCCAGATACCTGAGCCTAAGGAAACTTTAGTTTAGTTCAGTCACTCAGTTGTGTCTGCCTCTTTGCGACCCCATGGACTGCAGCATGCCAACCTCCCAGTCCATCACCAACTCCCGGAGCTTGATCAAACTCATTTCCATCAAGTTGGTGATGCCATCCAACTATGTCATCTTCTGTCGCCCCCTTCTCTCCTGCCTTCAATCTTTCCCAGCATCAGGGTCTTTTCCAATGAGTCAGTTCTTCATATCAGATGGCCAAAGGATTGGAGCTTCAGCTTCAACATCAGTCCTTCCAATGAATATTCAGGACTGGTTTCCTTTAGGATGGACTGGTTGGATCTCCTTGTAGTCCAAGAGACTCTCAAGAGTTTTCTCTAACACCACAGTTCAAAAGCATTGATTCTTCAGCACTCAGCTTTCCTTATGGTCCAGCGCTCACATCCATACATGACTACTGGAAAAACCATAGTTTTGACTAGATGGACCTTTGTCAGCAAAATAATGTCTCTGCTATTTAATATGCTGTCTAGGTTTGTCACTGATTTTCTTCCAAGGAGCAAGTGTCTTTTAATTTCATAGCTACAGTCACTATCTGCAGTGATTTTAGAGTACAAGAAAATAAAGTCTGTCACAGTTTCCATTGTTTCCCCATTGTTTTGCCATGAAGTGATAGGACCAGATGTCATGATCTTAGTTTTTTTAATGTTTTAAGCCAGTTTTTTCACTCCCCTCTTTGACTTTCATCAAAAGGCTCTTCAGCTCCTCTTCACTTTCTGTTATTAAGGGTGGTGTCATCTGTATATCTGAGGTTATTGATATTTCTCCCAGCAATCTTGATTCCAGCTTCTGCTTCATCCAGTCTGGCATTTCACATGATGTACTCTGCATATAAGTTAAATAAGCAGGGTGACAATATACAGCCTTGATGTACTCCTTTCCCAATTTGGAACCAGTCTGTTGTTCCACGTCCGGTTCTAACTTTTGTTTCTTGACCTGCATACAGATTTCTCATGAGGCAGGTAAGATGGTCAAAATCCACAGCTTTAAAACCAATGCAGTGTTAACAGAAAAAAGGAAGACTGGGGTGAGGATCAAAGACAGCAGTCAGTAACTGACAACATACCTAACCTGTAGTTTCGCAAGCCACACTCTCTCATCTTCCAAGACTCTCTTCTTGGAACACATCCCTCCTGAATTCACCTTCTTCTTGTCCTCTAAGATTCAGTCCAGCAAAGCTTCCCTTGATCTTCCTTGTCCATTCTTTAAGCCTCCTGCTGAACTAAGTGCTAATTCTCTGAGCCAGTCGCCAAATCCAACATATATATATATATATATATATATATAAAATTCTTTAGGGACATTAACTGATTTGCTCCTTATTAGGCATCTTTTCTCTTTATTTTGTCAAATTGCTAACAGCTTTATTTAGGCATAATTGACATATAATAATCTTCACATACTTAAAGTGTACAATTTATACATTTTAACACATATATGCAAATGTGAGAACACAACCAGAGTCAAGATAATGAAAACTACATTCAAAGTATCAGTATGCAAATTTGTAATTCCAACCCTAGTCAACCACTGGTCTACTTTCTGTCATCAGAGTATTTTGTATTTTCTAAAATTCTATGTAAATGGAATAATCATTTTCATTTTATTTCTCTCAATGAGCATAATTATTTGGAGAATCATCCATGCTGTAGCATGTAGCAACAGTTCATTCATTTTTTTTCCAATAAGTACTTAATTGCAAGGATGTGCCCCAGTTTGTTCACACATAAACTTGTTGATAGGCATTAGCATTAGTTCTGATTTTTGGCTATATAAAGCAGAGATGTTAAGAAAGTTCATATACAATATTTATATGGATATTCTTTTATTTCTCTTCTAAAAATACCAAGGAATCGAATTGCTGGATTATAAGGTATGTGTGGGGCTTCTCTGGTGGCTCAGATGGTAAAGAATCTGCCCTCAATGCAGGAAACCCAGGTTTGATCCCTGGGTCAGAAATCCCCTGGAGAAGTCAATGGCTGCCCACTCCAGTATTCTTGCCTGGAGAATTCTATGGACAGGGGAGCCTGGCGGGCTACAGCCCGTAGGGTTGCAGAGTCTGACACAATTGAAGTGACTTAGCATGCAGATAAGATAGGTGAATATGTAACTTTTTAAGAAATTTTCTCCAAAGATAGTACACCAATGCATAATATCTATTTTTATCAGTTAGTCTTTTAAATTTTAACCTTTCTAATAGGAATGTAAAACAAAACTGCATTTACCTAATGATGAATTAGGGCTTCGTGGTGAATCAGTGGTAAAGAATCCACCTGCCAATGTAGGAGATGCAGATTCAACCTGTAGGTTGAGAAGATCCCCTGGAGAAAGAAACGTCAAACCACTCCAGTATTCCTGCCTGAGAAATCTCATGGACAGGGGAGCCTGGTGCGCTGCAGTCCATGCAGTCACAAAAGATCTGGACATGACTGAATGGCTAAACAGCAACAAACAGTGATAAATTTTGGTGCATATCCTTTCACGTGCTTATTTGTTTCCATGTTGTCTTTGTTGTCTTCCCAATCTTTTACGTTATTTACTGTGTTTTCTTTTTTTTTTTTTTTTTTTGAGGGTTCTTTATTCTAAGTTCTTTATCTGATATATGATTTGTAAATGCTTTTTTTCCAGGATGTCTGGTCCTTTCTTAACAGTATCTTTTGCAGACAATGCAGCTTTCAGATTTGATGAGGTACAGTTCATCATTTCATGGATTATACTTTTGTTTCTGTGTCTAAGAAAACCTTGCTTAAGCTATGGTCATTAGGAGCTTATGCTATTTTTTTTATTAGAAATAGATATTAGTTTTATGTTTCACATTTAAGTAACGATTCTAAAATCATAGGCATTTTATTTATGTGATATGAGATATGGATTAGAATTATTTTGTTCTTTGTTCATTTTTTTGCAAATGAATATCCAGTAGCTCAAAAAATCAGTTCCTCATATGTTTCTGGACTATCTACTCTGTTTTATTGGTCTATTTATCCATCTTACTGTCAATACAAACTCTTTATTACTTAAGTACTATCTGTTTATAATGTCTTAAAATATGACATTAGTATTAGTCCTTTTTTAGTTATTTTTCAAAAATCTTTGAGTTTCCATGTTACTTTTAGAGTAAGTTTTTAAATTTCAACTAAAAATGTGGGATATTCATTGAAAAGACTGTTACCAAAGCTCCAGTACTTCGGCCTCCTGATGCAAAAAGTTGACTCACTGGGAGATTCTGATACTGGGAAAGATTGAGGGCAGGAGGAGAGTGGGAAAAAAATGGATGAGATGGTTGGGTAGCATCACCAACTCAATGGACATGAATTTAAACAAACTCAGGGAGACAGTGAAGGACAGGAAAGCCTGGTGTGCTGCAGTCCATGGGGTTGCAAAGAGTTGGACACAACTTGGTGACTGAACAACAAGCTCTGCCTGAATTCCTCTCTCTACACCATAGCCAGAAATTACAGGTAATAAGTAGGGTAATAATAGTCTCCCTGCATGATAAATTTAGTGCCTGATATCCCATCCTAGCCAGAAGCCAAAGACTAGGTCCTCTTCCTTGTACAAAGATATGCTTCAGCACTCTTCACAATATCCAGCTCTTAACAAGGATATTTATGCTTCAAGATTAATCAACAAAATCTCTTCATGAGTTGTAAAACAGATGGATCTGAGATATTAACAATATGTTGAGGATTTTTATAAAATCATGGGGTCTCAAATAAATAAGATTTATTTTTAATCTTTAGTCTAAAGAATTACATTGGAAATGGAGAAAATGAGGGATTTTTTTTTTAATCTTGCTGCATTAAAACAAAAGTTCATATGTCTCCTGGTTGGACTTTCTGAAGAGAAGCAGAAGAAAACCACTGAGCTAAATTTTTATACCGCGCCTCAACAGAAGAGATACAAATCAGATTCCATTAAAAAAGAAAAGCATATGAAACATTCAGGAAGATAAAGAAAATCTAGTATCTGGAGAATGGCAAGTTCTATAACACTGCTTGCTGCACAAGTGGGAAAGTATATACAGGGAATAGGAAGAACGCACTAGAAATTGACCTACCCTTTGTCGATCATGACTTGCAATGAAATGGTATGTAAGTTTATCCTATAATCCACTGGTTCTCAACCCTATCTGTATAACAGATCTAACCTATATGAAGATTTGAAAAAAGTATAATCCCAAATATAAATTTTGTATAGTTATTTATACAGTAGTTCTGAGGTGTAGTCCCAAGCCTGACATGTGTTAAAATCTTGACAGGTAGGCACTATACACAGTTAAATTTTTATGTCAAAGCAGCCACTATAGGTCAAAGTCGCTATGAAACTAATAACAATAATAGATATGTTCGTTAACATTCATATTCTGTGACTTTTCTAGCTCCTCTAGAATTATATAGTTGAATGAAACATAGAAAACCTGTCCAATACACAAATGGTCTCTAAAATATCCTAATAGTCTAGTTATATAAAACAATCATTGAGTACTGTATGTTCTGAGTACTGTGCTGACAATTTGTCCCCTAATGATAGGAAATTTTTCAGTCACTAAATCATGTTCTCACAGCCAGCCCCTCTCATCAGGAAGCTTTCAGAAGCCTCTTATCCTTATCCATCAGAGTACAGACAGAAGGAACAAGAACTACAACCCCACGGCTTCTTGAATGAAAACTACCATCATAGAAAACAAACCGAAATGATCACATGGGTCACAGCCTTGGGTAACTCAATGAAGCTATGAGCCATGCCATGCAGGATCACCCAAGATGGACAGGGTCTTGGTGGAGAGATCTGACAAAATGTGGTCCACTGGAGAAGGGAATGGCAAACCACTTCAGTATTCTTGCCTCGAGAACCCCATGAACAGTATATTATGTGTAATTATAATTTTACTGTGGCAGACACGACACAAGGACTCTGAGGATTAAAATGCAGAACCCTCTGCTATCAATATCTCCAAACACAAGAAGACTAAGAGGCTTGGTCACATAGGCAGTTGCACCTGAGGACAGGGTGCCAGCCATCTGGAATTGCAGGAGCTGGTTTATGGAGAGCAGGTGGGTGGGATTAGCTTGGTTTCATAGCCTCTTGGGGACTGGGTATTTTGAAGAATTTTTCCCCTTTAACAAAGAATGGGCCTTCCCTGGGCATCTCTGGTATGGGTTTGTGTGTTTTATAACCTAGAGTGTTAGCCTGATCAGCAAAGTATTTGGTGTCAGGGCTTAGCAAACTGCCCATGAAAGGGAATTAAGAGTGAGATAGCACTTCAGAAATATTATATTACATCATTAGTAAGTCTTATATTAACCCAAGGATGCAGGAAGTGCCATATCTAGCAACTGACTTTGGGAGGTCTAGTAATTAGATTCTTCCATATTGGGGATTTCCCCACTATTCACATATTGGTGAGAGATAAGCCCAATACTCACTTTTCTCCACCTTCTGGCAGCATATTCATGGCATGCAGTTGAGACTTAAGCACCCAGAGGTTCTGGCCTAAAATTTTGAACCTTGCCAGAATGACACAGAAGTCTAACTAGAAAATAATACATTTCAGTTGCAATTGCTAATCAGCGTCCAGAGTAGGAGGATCAACAGGGGAGACAGTACTGTATGTGGCAAGTGTGCCCAGTGGCACTGGCATCTGCTAGTTCCTATGGCGTGATTTTGGCTGTCGTTCTAGACCTATTTACTCTAGGCTTTGCCTGTCTCTTAATTTTGCTCTGCTACATTTCTGTTAATTCTGTGAATTATTCAACATCATCCACAGATTCCTTTTCTACTTGAATCAACTAGAATTGATTTCATAAGAAATTTGACAGATAAAATTGCATAAAGTGTATAACAAATAGGAAGCTCTACAAAGATCATTAGCATGCTAAGGCCACACTCAACAACTAGCTCTTAGCAGCTGATGGAACTAGAATTTAATCCCAGAAGATTTTAACTTCAAATATTATCTCTTTCAACTTTAACTTGCTGTGAGGCACTACTGAAATATATCTAGATATTGAGAAGTCACTGTGACCAAATGAATATATCTTCCTGGGAGGACTTTTTGTAGATTGAGAGGAAACCTACCTTTCTTCAGTATATATTCTTAGCCCACAGTTTTGTCGTCTGATGTCACAGAGAATAACTCATTTTCTCTATGTGGTAGTCTATAAAATATTAAAGTCATGTCTTGTGTAAAACTCCATGTGTAATTCACATGTTCTCAGAAAAGACCAGTTAGATACTAAGATTGAAGATGTGTACTAGATACATCATCACAGATGAATAAGACAAGCTATCTACTCATGTATGTGAAACAAATATTTACTTCACCATATAAGAAAGGTTTTGCAAACAGTCAGTTCAATTAGCTGGCTAGAAAAGGCTTTCTAGGGAAGTTTAGTTTTCCCTGTATACTATGGCACAGATTATGCTATATGTTTACTACATCATTTCTTCTTCAAGTGTAGACAGAAAAGCTACATTTCTCAACATGTTTTTATGGTTATTTTGTAAACGTGACTGAGTCTGGCTCAAACAGTGTGGACAGAAGGGTTTTAATCTACTTTCAAGTTTGATTCTTAAAAATATGCTTCTCCATTCTACATCCACTACAACAGTGACAGATGGTAGAGTCCCTGTTTGGGTTAAAGTTTCTACTGAGAGACACTCAACCTGCATTGAATTTTGCATGACCAAGAAATACATCCTGACGTATTTAAGTCATTGAGACTTAAGTTTGTTACTGCAGCAGAGACTACCCTATCCTAATACAGACACACAGAAATTCAGTTCAAAACATTTCTCTTTGTTTGTTTCTATTAGATATTTAGCATTCTGTGGAGGTTAGAGAAGCTTAAATGAATGAGTCTCAAATGGCTCAAAGAGACTAAATGATATTGCCAGGATGGCTAAGTTGTTAGATTCTTGATCGGATCTGCCAAAGTTCCAAAAACATGAAGCTTTAACTTTGCTTTTAATTTAGTGTTTCAAAAAACAAACTGAAATTGGTAGAAAAATCCAATGAGTCACTCAATACACACACTACTACTAGTATTTAAATTTTGTAGTGAGTGTTCCAAGATTCAGACTTGCCTGGTGGCTCAGATGGTAAAGCATCTGTCTACAATACGGGATATTAAACAACATGTCCAAGGTTACATAGCTTATAAACAAAAGATACTGAATACCGAATTTGAACTCATGTCTATCTGGCTATAAATAATGTCTTAAATTACTGTGATGTAGTGAATCTCTTGTAAACTTACAAAATAGTAAGTCCAAAATCTAATCTTTTTCATACAAATGCATAGCTAAGCTACTGAGTTTTTCTCATTTCCTTAGTTCATATCTTTAACTCTAAAAATTCAGTATGTTCCCTAATACTGAGATGTTGACACTAGAGCAATTCCTGAGTATTGAAGAATACTCTACCAAGTTATAGAAACTTCATTTTATTAATTAAAATGATCACAACCTTAAAAACACATAATTAATTTTATTATGAAAACTCTGTTTCATATACTTATTACCTCATCCTACTCATATAGGTACATATTTTAATAGTAGAAAAATAAAACTTACTATTACTTTAATTGATCAATTTTAAATCTACATTTACAAAAAAAATCCATTTAACAAATGTATTATATGCAATAACTACTGATGTACCTATCCTTCTTGATCTTTCTATCAATCTTCAATTTCTCTGTTGAAATAGGTAGTGTTTTCAGATTACTTAAAAAAAAAATGAGGAGAGATATCAATGTATCATGGTTCTTACTTTTTTAGCTATAACTTTATGAACAAAACAATTCAGTCATATTTAGTCTTGAGGTTTTGTTTTATTTTTTGAGCGTTTGCTTTTAAAGACATCAGTCTCTATTTGTTTAATTTCAATTTCAAATCGTGGTAAGGCTGATACATGGTTTTTGTTACCGTGGTGACTCTCAAGATAAGTTCCTGAGGAAAATGGTAGCTCATGGAAAACCTAGAAAAATGTTCCCTTAAAGCACAGTTCTATTCATGTTGTGGAGGTTCCTGTTTTGTTTTTCTTCGATTCTTTCCTTATAAGCAAGAACATTTGCACAAAATACATTTCTTGCTGAGAATGCAAGCTACCCTTCATGAGGAATCAAACAATGATATTAATATACTTTCAAAAGATGAAAAAAATTGGCAGATGGAAATATTAGAATAAGAATATAGAAAGTTAGAGATTAATAACTCTATATTAATAAATTTATATTAATAAATCTACATCTTCATTTTAATTATTATTGAATCTAGAATTAAGCTATACAGATCTAGATTCTGCTGTTCTGTAACTCTAAGGATCTAGAATTCCAGATATATCTTTAAACACAGTCTACATTCTTACAAAACTAGAATATATATATATACACACACACACACACACACATACACACACACATAACAAACATATATATCATTTTACTATGTGATGCATAATTAACTTGTATATATGTAAACATATATTTGGGCTTCCCTTGTGGCTCAGCTGGTAAAGAATCTGCCTGCAATGCAAGAGACCTGGGTTCCATCCCTGTGTTCCCTCATAGCTCACTTGGTGAAGAGTCTGCCTGCAACACAGGAGACCCAGGTTCAATTCCTGGGTTGGGAAGATCCCCTGGGCAAGGAAATGGCAACCCACTCCAGTACTCTTGCCTGGAGAATCCCATGGACAGAGGAGCCTGACATGCTACGGTCTATGGTTAGCAAGGGTCAGACACGACTGAGCAACTAAGCACACAAACATATTTATGTATTTACATATATGTGTATGCATGTGTATACTCATACATATGCAAAAACACAGCACACATACAACTCCTATTTAATGCCACAGCATGGATAAAATTGTGCTAAAATTATATACTACATAAAAAGGCTCCTCAGAAAATTACTCCATTTAGAAATATAAACGCTCATAGGAGTACATTTAAAAATCTTAGAAATGAAAGGATATGTTATCAAAATAGCTAATGAAATTTTAAACAAAGGTTCTATTTTCACACCAATACCTTTGATGATAGAGAACCAGAAAGAGCAGGAAAACCAACTATAATAACAAGAGGCAGCAACACTGATAAGCAAATCCATTTAGCCTAGAGGTAGGACTGAACAAAAATACTGCACTGCAAAGTACAAGAGAACTGATTTCAAGTTGCTCTGATGTTAATTTATATGATTCTCTCAACCGTAGTAACCGTGTTTTTTTGCTTGAGTTATAATGGATGCCCTTCCTTTTTGGTATCTGTCTCCAGCTTCTGCAACTGGACAAGGTATAGCTAGACAATGGAACAAATACACTGTCTTTACAAATCTGAAGATCCTTTAGTTTTTCACCACACAAATATCAACAGTCAACCTTTTTAGCCTATAGAGCATTCACACTTTACCTACAGCTACTGTAGAGAACAGTATGCTACTAAGTCACTTCAGTCGTGTCTGACTCTGTGTGACCCCAGAGACGGCAGCCCACCAGGTTCCCCCATCCCTGGGATTCTCCAGGCAAGAACACCGGAGTGGGTTGCCATTTCCTTCTCCAATGCATGAAAGTGAAAAGTGAAAGTGAAGTCGCTCAGTCGTGTCCAACCCTCAGCGAGCCCATGGACTGCAGCCCTCCAGGCTCCTCCATCCATGGGATTTTCCAGGCAGGAGTACTGGAGTGGGGTGCCACTGCCTTCTAGGTTCCTTAAAAAGTTGAAAATAGAACTACCATATGACCCAGCAATCTCACTACTAAGCACATGGGCATATACCCTGAGGAAACCATAAACCATAATTCAAAGCAACACATGTATCCTGGTGTTCCTTGTAGAACTGTTTACAACACCAAGGGTATGGAAACAACCTAACTCTCCAACAACAGATGAATGGATAAAGAAGATATGGCTGGAATGTTGCTTGGTCATAAAAAGGAATGGAACTGTGCATTTGCAGAGATGTTGATGGACCTAGAGTCTGTTGTACAGACTATGTCAGAAAGACAAATATTGTATATTAAAGCATATATTTGTGGAATCTAGAATAATGGTACAGATGAACCTATTTTCAGGGCAGTAATAGACACACGGACATAGACAATGGCCATGTGGGCCCAGTGGGGGAGAAGGAGGGTAGGGCAAACTGGGAGAGAGGATTGACATACATACACTCCCATGTGTAGAACAGACAGCTGGTGGGAACCAGCTGTGAAGAACAGGGAGCGTGGCTTGGTGCGCTGTGATGACTTAGATGGGGGGAGTGTGGGGTGGTAGGAAGGAGCAATCCCAGAAGGAGGGGGTATATGTATACATGTAGCTGATTCACTTGTTTGCACAGCAGAAACTCACAAAATGCTGTAAAGCAATTGCATTTCAATAAAAATATTAATTTATTGAAAAAAAACTTTGGTCTGATGTCCTGCTTCTTCCCTCACGCGGTTCCTATGTCCAGCTACTCCCAGGTATAATGCATGGATTACATGGTGTTGCTTCAGGTCACAGTGCCTTTGCACATACAGTGTCCAAACCCTGGAGCAATGATCTAACAGGCTCTCACTCTGCATTTAAGACCTAATGCAGAAGCCATTCGGAGAAGGCAATGGCACCCCACTCCAGTACTCCTGCCTGGAAAATCCCATGGACGGAGGAGCCTGGTGGGCTGCAGTCCATGGGGTCGCTGAGGGTCGGACATGACTGAGTGACTTCACTTTCACCTTTCGCTTTCATGCATTGGAGAAGGAAATGGCAACCCACTCCAGTGTTCTTGCCTGGAGAATCCCAGGGACGGGGGAGCCTGCTGGGCTGCCGTCTATGGGGTCGCACAGGGTTGAACACGATTGAAGTGACTTAGCAGCAGCAGCAGCAGCCATTTCTTCTGTGAATCCTCTGTGAGGAAATCCTCCTCATTTCCCTAAATTTTCTCTCAGCATTTTGACTCAATATTTCCAAGGCAAATGTAGAACATGTGTTTGGAGATATAAAACCAAATACTTAAACATGGATTTACTACATATTGAAACAGGGACCATACTCAAACTATTTACTTATAGTTTCAGTTTATTTACAAACCAGGCATGATAAAATTAATGTTACAGGTTTTTCAGGAAGACTTAAGGATATGCACAAATTCACATCCCTATCAAGAGATAGTCTCTTCCTTCATTCTTTTCCCCACACTCCCTGTGAGCTTTCACAAATCAAAGTAATTCATCCTATTTTCCATATACATATATGCTGACCTCCTGGTCATTAGCAGTTTGATGGAACACCTATGAGTTATTCATCTTTGTACACTCAAACCCAGCAAGACAATGAAGGTCTTCAACAATGTTTATTAAATGTATCAAATAAATATCCCCCTTTAACTGTTTTGGGTTTTATCCCATGCTGCTGCTGCTGCTGCTAAGTCACTTCAGTCATGTCCAATTCTGTGTGACCCCATAGACTGCAGCCCACCAGGCTCCCCCATCCCTGGGATTCTCCAGGCAAGAACACTGGAGTGGGTTGCCATTTCCTTCTCCAATGCATGAAAGCGAAAAGTGAAAGTGAAGTTGCTCAGTCATGTCCGACTTTTAGCAACCCCATGGACTGCAGCCCACCAGGCTCCTCCGTCCACGGGATTTTCCAGGCAAAAGTACTGGAGTAGGGTGCCATTGCCTTCTCCTTTATCCCAGATGAATGTACAAATTTAATATAAAAGAATGAAACCACAGATATCTTCAAACTATGCTTTTATTTTATCTTAATAATGTATTGTCCATTTTGTTCCATAATCCTCTTAATTATTGCTTGTGATGAGTACTTATTATCTCATCATGCTGAGTGATGCACCATAAATTCATAGCCTCTCAAATATTGTTAAATAACCAGGCTGCTTCTTATGTTTTACTATTAAAATGACACTATAATAAGCATCTTTATGGATTCATTTTTTTCCTTCAAAATATAATTCATAGTGTGCATTATAGAATGCACTGATAGGTCAAAGGAGGAGTGACTGCTCCCTTGGTTCTTGAAATGATTTGCCAAATTACTTTCAAAAAGATTTGTGCCAGTGGTCTACTCTATCACCATTCAGGCATGTGCATGTCAACTGTACCAAAATCTAGTGAAATCTATATTTACTCTTTCAGCAGACACCTACTATTTCATCTGCCCTTCATTCCACCCACCCTCCTACATAATATACTCCAATTATGTCCTTCTCTCGGAAGTTATTTGATAACTTTAAATTATGTCCTTCTCTTTAAAATTATTTGCTATTTTATGAGACAGAATTAATTACTTTAATAATAAGTAACTTGACTGATATACTTCATTGAAAATTTTCAAGTTAGTAATGAGATAGTGAGTCAATCTCTTTCTTAGGCTAAGAAGTAAAGGTTGTAAAGTGGAAGCTTTTGCATTTCTCTCCTTGATGAGTGTAACTTCATATGGTTGCCTCCTTCCCTCTATCCCCCATTGCTTTCTAGTTATTTTTTGAGGTGCTACTTATATTTTTATGTGTCACATGTATCCATGCTCAGCTCTGTCTGACTCTTCATGACCCCTACTCCTGTAGCCCGCTAGGCTTCCCTGTCCATGGGATTTCCAAGGCAAGAATACTGGAGTGGGTTGCCACACTCCAGGGCATCTTCCCAACTCAGGGATTGAACCCTTATTTCTTGCATCTCCTGAATGAAAAATCTCCAGGCAGATTCTTCACCAACTGGGCCACAAGGGAAGACCCATGGGTCAGGTATAAAATCATTTAGGGTTCAGTTGCTTATTTTCTCTCTCCATATCCTCCTATTCCTCTGTTCAGCTCAGTTCAGTCACTCAGTTGTGTACAACTCTTTGTGACCCCATGGACTACAGCATGCCACACTTCCCTGTCCATTAACAACTCTGCTCAAACTCACATCCATTGAGTCAGTGATGCCATCCAACCTTCTCATCCTCTGCCGTCACCTTCTCTTCCCACCTTCAATCTTTCCCAACATCAGGGTCTTTTCCAATGAGTCAGTTCTTCACATCAGGTGGCCAAAGTATTGGAGCTTCAGCTTCAGCATCAGTCCTTTCAATGAATATTCAGGACTGATTTCCTTTAGGATGGACTGGTTTGATCTTGCAGTCCAAGGGACTCTCAAGAGTCTTCTCCAACACCACAGTTCAAAAGCATCAATTCTTCAGCACTCAGCTTTCTTTATAGTCCAACTCTCACATCCATACATGACTACTGAAAAAATCATAGCTTTGATTAGATGGATCTTTGTCGGCAAAGTAATGTCTCTGCTTTTTAATATGCTGCCTAGGTTGGTCATTGCTTTTCTTGCAAGGAGCAAATGTCTTGCATTTTCAAGGCTGCAATTCCTCTGTAGTAGAAGATAATCTTCATGAGGCCTCTTTGTTTCAGACTTATTCACCAACGCACCCCTAGCACCTGGGAAAGTATTTGGTGTAGAGTAGTTTCTCAAGAAGTAATTTTGAGAACCTACTCTACGTTGCATTAACACATGATATAACCAGGATCCTGTCAATAAGCTGAAACCGAAGTTAATTCATGTAAGAATTCCGGTTGACATAGACCTAAGTTTTGAATCTTGCTCAAAGACAGCATCTGCTTTTGTTTCCTTACTTGTTCATTGCATAAAATCTAAAATTCAGAGTATGGAATAATATCACTTTGTCCAATGAAGAATTTATGGAAATACGTACAGAAATAACAAATTCTCTTGTAATCAAAGCCTCTTGTCAGGTTCTACCAGCCATTTGTCATGTCGTTAATTCTCTGCCCAATTTCCTATGTAGGAAAAGGGTTTTACAACAAGAGCTCATTGCAGAAATTAAAACTCAAACTGGCTGTCCCCTGTTCATTTGCCACACGACATAGGTTTCTGGTGACATTCAGCTAATGAATTTCCTTCATGATTAACTACCCATTATAGGTGGCCATTATAATGGATACATATTCAGCCTGTGCTGCACCCTTACAAGCCAGGTAGTTGTGGAAAGGGTCATTAATATAAGTGAGCTGGGATAGTCTTATTTTATGAAGTCAGAGAAAAATGGAGCTTGAAAAATATTGCTCACAATCAAACAAATTGCTGAAACAAAAAATATGCTCTGCTGAACTGTAACATCTATTCTTTTTTATTGGGATAGAGGCAAAAGACATGCAAAATTAGTTGGTATATGCAATAGGGGCATTCTTTCTTTCATTCTCCAAGGTACTTTGGAGAAAAGGCAGAAAGAAGGAAAAAAGTGAAAGCAACTGCCAGACTATTTTCTTTAAAAATTAACATCTTCTGTATTTGCTTAACTTGTCAAAAGCCTCTGTAGACTTTATGCTGCGGGAAACCTCTCACCATTGCTTAATCTGTAGTGACATCTGGTGGCCCAAATTACTCAAGTAGTTGGAGAAAGCACACATCTTCATTATACAACGTTTAAGACCCCTTAGTGGATACGCAGTCACCAGTAAGGATGAGTCAACCCTTTCTTGGATTCTAAAGCCAGGTGTATACCCATGATGTGGGAGAGAATTGGTGGATAGCAAAAGCAAATTTATAAAGACAATAATAATGCCTTATTCTGGGATTAAAGTGAAATCTCACTTTGTTTATTATTCTTTCTCATTTTTTTAAATTTGTATTTTTAATTGCAGGATAGTTGCTTTACAGTGTTGTGTTGGTTTCTGCTATACAACAATGCAAATCAGCAGTAAGTATGTATATATATCCCTTCTCTCTTGAGCCTCCCTCTCCTCCAGATTCCACCCCTCTAGGTCATCATAGAGTACCAACCTGAGCTCCATGTGCTGACAGCAGCTTCCCACTAACCACTTATTTTTCATAGGTGATGTATGCATGTCAATGCTTCTCTCTGAATTGTTTCCACCCTCACTTTCCCCTGCTGTATCCACAAGTTCAATCTCTACCTCTGTATCTCTATTCCTGCCCTGCAAAAAGGTTCATCGATGCCATTTCCTTTCTCATTTTCAAATTACTTGTTTTTATATATTATTTTGAACTGAATTAACACATCAAATATTGAATTCTTACCAATCCTCCAACACTATGGATACTTCACTTTTTTGAACTATCATTGATTTATCAATTAGATTGAGCATCTACTATGGACCACATTTGGAGAAGGAGATGGCACCCAACTCCAGTACTCTTGCCTGGAAAATCCCATGGATGGAGGAGCCTGGTGGGCTGCAGTCCAGACCCGACCTGGTGGGTCGCAGAGAGTCGGACACGACTGAGCGACTTTACTTTCACTTTTTGCTTTCATGCGTTGGAGGAGGAAATGGCAACCCACTCCAGTGTTCTTGCCTGGAGAATCCCAGGGATGGGGGAGCCTAGTGGGCTGCCGTCTATGGGGTCGCACAGAGTCGGACACGACTGAGGCGACTTAGCAGCAGTAGCAGCAGCATGGACCACAGTATTATAAAAAATTATTTGCAAATAGATGTAATCATCCTGATTTTATCAGTGGAAAACTAACATGCAATTTTTCATTTTGTGATCAACACATGACTTTTTAGCATGTTTTTACATTTTTGCAATCCTCAGAATATTAAGTGTGCTTTGGGGCATTTAGCAATTTTCCAAGATATGCTTGACAACTGAATGTCTTTGACTACAGACATATTGTACATTTCTCATATTTCATTGATCATGAATAATGAAGCAACACCTTCTTCTACTCCTATTCTCAATAAATTGCTATCTAGTTACCTAGATAGTTTCATCTAGTTACACAAATTAAGAACCTAGGAGATATGTTTGATCCCTCTTCTTTCTATGGCTTAAATATGATTCATCACCAATTGCTGCTGATTTACTTACTGAAGAGATTTTATATCTGTTGAAATCTCTTCATTCCTCATAGCCGTAGTGTGAGTCCCCATTCCTATTCTCTCAACAGGAACACAAACTGGACTAACTAATCTCTTCACGTTTACTTTTATCCTCCTCCCAATCTTGTCTATCCTGCAGCCAGAGGCATCTTTTCTAAACAAAATCTTTTTGTCATCTCCCTGCTTAGAATCCTCCTCTGACTTCCCCATTGCTCTGACGAAATGACACAAGTCTTTAACCATGTACCGTGTTACCGAGTTTTATACCTTCAATCTCAACACACAAAGGGTTCTTTGAACCCCTTAAACAATTCACACCCTTCCAAGTCCCATAAACTTTGTGAACACTGCTCCTTCTTAGAATACTATTCTTATCCTACTTTACCTAAGAAACTCCCATTCATTTTTCATGTACATGTTTACAAGTGTCTTTTTCATTAAAAAAAACAAAACAAAACAAAAACCTAAGTTGGACTTCCTGTCCATATTACCTCCATCCCCAAACACACACATAGAATATATGAGCATTTACCTTTATTTTCACAATTATTACAATGGTAATTTCACATTTCTTTGATAAGTGGATTAATATTTGCCTCTATTCTTAGACTATAATCTCTAAGAAATGGAAATATGTTTGCTTTTACTAAGAATTGCATTCTTACCACCTAGGCCAAGATCTGGCATACTCATTGCAATTGTTCATTAAGTATCAGCTAAAAATACTCTTTCTCCATGTTTTCTATACATACATATGTGTGTGTGTGTGTGTATATGTATATATACACACATATATAAACACACATTTGTGTGCATGTGTGAGTATATATATATGTGTGTATGTGTGAGTATATATATGTGTGTATGTATGTACACAAATGATGACCAGCAGCTCTACCTGAGAAGAGTGTAGGAAGGAGAAGGAACAGTAAGCAGGTGAACTGTGATTTCACACATATACCCAGACACATATGTGTGCGCATCTGTGGGCTTGTCTTCACTTTTGGCAACCATAAAAGCTTTAAGAGACATCAACTATGGATAGAGGATCTGCTAAGGAAGAACAGATGGTGCCCTTTAAGAATGGAGGGCTTTGGAACCCTGAAGACTACTAAGAAGTATTCCCTGAAGAGACACACCAACAAAGAGGTCAGAGGGTCCCAAGACAAAAGTGGATGACAAGGGAACAAGCTACACACTCAGGTTTGATCATAAGATTAGAGACCAGGGGCAGGGGAATCCCTATCCGTTTTCTAGTGATTCCTTACTTGTGCAAAGATATATGTATGTAATAGTAGTACATTATGTGTGCATTATATTTCTTGTTTTCCTGTAAGATTATTTTCCTTGTCTTCTGCACTGTGTGATAAAGAACATAGTTTAATGAAACATATAACTGGGTACTTAGAAATACATAGCAAATATATAGAAGGGTAATATCTTGGTTATATTTTTTTAAAGTGCTGAGTTTTTTCTTCTTCTCACCCTTCACTTCTGAGGGATTATTCCTGGGATATTTCAAAAGCATATTATAAAAGTAGAAAAGGATAAAAAAAAAAAAAAAAACTTGAAGCCCCAGCAATATACCAGAGGAGAGAGGAAGTGTAACATACTGATTTGGCAATTAACAAGTAGCCATGTTTTTTAATTCAGTGGGTACAACAAAAATACATCTCTGAACCCCAAACTTTACCACTTGAAATTTTTTGTATATGTTGTATATACACTTAGTGTATATATAGTATAGTTATTTGCTATACTATATTTATTGGAGTATAGTTATTTACTATGGATATGAGAGTTGGACCGTAAAGAAAGCTGCACACCAAAGAATTGATGCTTTTGAACTGTACTATTGGAGAAGACCCTTGAGAGTCCCTTGGACAGCAAGACAGCAAGATCAAAGCAGTCAATCCTAAAGGAAATCAATCCTGAATATTCATTGGACAGACTGATGCTGAAGCTGTAACTCCAATACTCTGGCCACATGATGCAAAGAATTGACTCACTGGAAAAGACCCTGATTCTGGGAAAGGTTGAAGGCAAGAGAAGGGGATGACAGAGGATGAGATGGTTGGATGGCATCACCAACTTGATGGACATGAGTTTGAGCAAGCTCTGGGAGTTGGTGATGGACAGGGAAGCCTTGTGTGCTGCAGTCCAGGGGGTTGCAAAGAGTTGGACACAACTGAGAGACTGAACTGAACTGATAGTTATTTACAATGTTGTATTAGTTTCTTCTATATAGCAAAGTGAATCAGTCATACATATACATATATCCACTCTTTTTTAGACTTTTTTTTTTTTTATAAGATCCCCATTCATTTTAAGGAGCAACGTTGTTTAAGAACTCAGAAGGGGACTTTCCAGGTGGTCCAGGGTATAAGACTCCATGTTCCCAATGCAGGTGGGCCTGGGTTTGATCCCTGGTCAGGCAACTAAGATGCCTCCTACTGCAATAAGCCCCTGCACCACAATTAGAGAGCCTGGACATTGTAACTAGAGAAGCCCCATGTACAGCAAGGAAGACCCAGAGCAGCAAAATAATAATAACAACAACTCAGAAGTATAGACGAGGAGCAAAGAGTCTAGGAGAGGTTATTCCACTAACATTTTATTCTGTACATTCCAAACATGTTATGGTTTTTCATTTCTTCATGTTTTTCCCTTGATATTTGATCAGTCTTAGCAGCTATTCTGTTTTCTTCTTACCAGAGCTTTAAAGCATCCTTTCATGTAAAGTTTGCCTATGTTCTTCAATCAGAATAAATCCCCACCTTCCTTCAAGTCCCCATCGCTCTCTCAGTTTGATTACAATAATCATTTCACTTAGCCACACAATACTTAAGCTCATGTTCTCTTTTTAGTTAAAAAGCCTATTTAGGTTTATAGCCCACCCAGCCCTTTGCATAGAGTTTTGGGCACACAAAGTGCTTATTTGAATGAACGTGCTATTTAAATGAATGAAAGAATTAATTGAGTGATTATTTTAAATTTCAAATTGACATTCAAGAAAGTATGCCATAGTGGTCTAGATGTTAGACTAAGAAATCCTAACGTCTGGGGACTTATGTTAGTTTGGCCATTTATTTAATAACTCAGTTACTCAGGTTTCATATCTTGAAAAACATTATAATAGCACTTACCTAAAGGGCTATTAGAAATATTAAGCATTAGCATATGGAAAATGCTTAAATGGACATCTGGCATGTAGAAATTGTTCGGTAATGCTGGCTATCTTGATGGTACCATCTATCAACAGAAACACTGTTCTCTTTCACAATCAAAGCAGTTTGAGAGTATTTGCTGTTTCTCCCTTTTCTCTGGTTTAAACTACTTTACAATAAAGTAAAATCTCATATTGAGTTGATACAGTGTCTTCTCAAGTTTTCCAACCATTTTCTAGAGATGTATTAATCTTAATATATTCTGTGAAACATTATCATAATATTTATCAAGCAACCCAGTGTGGAAGATACAGCATACAAAAGACAGATAACTTGAATTTGTAAGAGACAAGTCTAATATTTTCCTACATCTGCATTAATAGGATCCCCATTCTATTAATTCTATCTACATCTGGCATTTTAATCAAGCATTTCAATAGACATTCTCCTGAGACTTTTCAGAATCGATACAGCTTCTATAACTGACAAAAGTTCTTCACATGTCCCATCTAAAGTAATTTGACAGGAGGCTAGAGGTAATAGCAAAAGTCTAAGTTGCATGAAAATGTTTCTGGGTTTGAGATCAAGATGTAAAAGTTGGGAGTATAGTTTGAGCAAGATATTTCACAACTCCAGGCTCTGACTACTTTACCTCTAAAACTGGAATTACAATACCTACATGGAAGAGTTTGTGCATGGCAGATATTAAATGTCACAGTTATTAGCTTTTCAGTCAGTTAAAAATGATTTGCTTGAAATGTCATTATGTTTTCAAGATCCAATGTTCTAGGAACTTATCCTAGGTTAGCAGACTTACTTAAATATTTGCATGGAGAATTTCAGGTGCTCAGAGTCACAAAATTTCATATTGGTCATAAGAACTGTCAGCAGCTCCACAAAAATCAACTTCAAAGCCCTTTGCATTAATAGCATAGAGTGTGGTTATGGTTTGAGTCTGATGTGTCTCTCATCCATAACAAATGACCTTCAGGGCAGAGTAGAAAAATTGTCCTTACAGTCGCTGGCTTTGTTAGGTGACTCACCTTTCTGCTTCAGAGATTTCTTTACCAATGCATATTTAGAGGAATGAGGACTGTAAAGAACATGAAAGCACATCAAATATTTATCTCCAGAGTTTCATTTTCTAAGGAACAGGAAGTGTGTCACACGATTTCTCAGAGGGGTAAACACCCCTAGGCCTCTCCTGATATTCAGGAGATAGAAGGCATAGAGTATGTAGTGTGGGATGGACTGTTGCTGTTTTTTAGTCACTAAGTTGTGTCCAACTCTTTGCAGCCCCATGGACTTCAGCATGTCAGGCTTCCCTGTTCTCCCCATCTCTTGGAATTTGCTCAAATTCATGTCCATTGAGTCGGTCCTATGCCACCATCTTCTCCTTTTGCCTTCAATCATGTCCAGCATCAGGATCTTTTTCAAGGAGTCAGTTATTCACATCAGGTGGCCAAAATATTAGAGTTTCAGTTTCAACCTTAGTCCTTCCAATGAATATTCAGTGTTGATTTCCTTTAGAATTGACTGGTTTGACCTCTTTGCAGTCCAAGAGACTCTCAAGAGTCTTCTCCAGCACCACACGTAGAAAGCATCGATTCTTCGGCACTCACCTTCTGTATGGCCCTACTCTTACATCCATACATTACTATTGGAAAAATCACACCCTTGACTATACACACCTTTGCTGGCAAAGTGATATCTCTGCTTTTTAATATGCTGTCCAGGTTTGTCATAGCCTTCTTTGTTTGTGCCCTACCAGAGAATCTATAGCTTTGACTATATGGACCTTTTGTGGCAAAATAATGTCTCTGCTTTCTAATATGCTGAGTAGGTTTGTCACAGCTTTCTTCCCAAGGAGTAAGCAGCATATCCATGGATAAATTCTCCATTTAGAGACATTGGGTCCAAGCAATACATTTCTCACAAGACTAGAAGTCTCAGAAACAATCAAATTGTTATAAACAAAACAAAATAGGAAACTCCTATAGGAGACGGTATTAAAAATGGACTCAATCTACACTACCTTTAAATCACACTGTTGCAAAGCAACCAATGATGGGCTCTATCTGAATCAAACTCCTCTCTCTGTCCTCTGGCCTCCACCCCGCCTCTGGTACCTGAACTTCTGCACATTCATAACACCCAGAAGCCAGATTTAGCGCGGTGCCACTGCTGCTTCACTTTGTTTATTTCTTTCTGCTATTAAATCAGGCCAGAACCCAAATATCTAAAAAGCATAATTAGTGTACATGAAAGTGTCTCAGGTGCAAAGTGCTTTGTAATTATTATTTAACCAAGAAAATTTCCTTTCCCTTAAAGTCTCTCAAACATATTTTACCTGGGGGTTTTCTTCAAATAACAATTTTAATAGGTAGCATTTCCTGAACACTTAACCACTTACCAGGCAGTATCCTAATTGCTTCCTATTTACTGATTTATTTAACCATCAGAATTTTATAAGGTTGGATTATTATCAGTCTATCATTATTATTATTGATGAATAAACTGAGTTAAATTAGCTAGTGAATACTGAAACTAAGTTTTTTTTCTTTAAAACGACAGCTGTATTGAGATATAGTTTGTATACCGTAAAATAAATCTGTTGTAAAACTATAGTTTGATATTTTAGTAGATTTATTGAGTTGTGTAATTATCACCCCAATCCAGTTTGTGTTTTAGTTAAGATATTTTTTGAAATAATTATGGATTCACAGAAAGTTGCAAAAAGTCCAAAAGAAAGTCCAATATTCTTTACCCAGCTTCCTCCAGTGGTACTAATTTTCAAAGCTACAGTACAGGGTAAACCAGGAAACTAATATTGGTACCATCTGCATAGGTTATGAAGATTTCACCAGTTTTACCTTGACATGCTTATGCAAGTCACTTATGTGTGAGTGCACTTTGCATGCACTCACTTATGTGTGAGAGCATAGTTCTGTGCAGTTTTATCCCATGTATCTACGTACAAACTCACCTCCACACTCAACATACAGAATGCTGCATCACCACAAAACCCCATCATGCTGCTCCAGTATAACCTTTTGAACACAGTCTAGAAAGTTCACTCCTAAGTTTCTAGAAACTTCATTTTTAACATCACAAACATATAATAAAAGAGGAAAGCAGAGAGGCTTTGGCAAATAGTTATAGAACCTACTGTGAGCCACACTATCTGTTAATCATTAGAAGTAGGGGGGTGAGTATGCCTTTGTTTGTATGAAGCTTGTCCTACAGTGGGGAGACAGACAATAAGACTGACCATACGCAAGGAGAAAGCAAAAACAGAGGAACTGTAATGATCAACTCTGGATTCCTATTCTGTACCCCAGTAATCTCTAACATGACATAGGGCCCCACCACTCATCAGGTTGTTCCTTTCTCAAGTTGATGACTCAAATTCAACCAAAATTCTGTCAGCTTGACCTTCAAAATAGATTTCCAATCTCTCATCAGTGCATCTCTAACACCATTCGAAGTCAGGACACATGGTCTCTTACTCAGGCTACGGCCCCAGTCTCCCCACTATTCTTCCCACTTCTCCTTTCCCCTCTTCTCTCCAGCATGTCTCTATCTGGGGGGACACTAAACTCTTGGTTCTGCCCTTGGACTCATTCTCCATCGGCACTATCATTGTTATTGCCCTAATTCAGTTTCATACGCATCAGACACGGTCAGTGCCAAGCCTTGAATTATGGAACACGAAGAAGCCCTGGAGTCATTGTAAGAGGTCTTTGGAGACATATAAGCACATACAACTGAATGTAATTTCCATTAAGGACAAGTATAGATACCATCAATTGGGAATATGGAAAAAAAACGTAATGGACTTCCACCTTGAAATAGTTAGGAACCACTGACTTAGACCTCTTGACCAATGACCTTTGGCTCTTGTTTTGGCTACCATTTTATATGCTACGTTGTCTTCACTCCCAGCACTGTTCCTATCAAATGCATAGATCTGAGAATGTCACCATCATGCTAAGCCATTGATATCTTCTCTTGGGCCAAGAGAAAACATCTTAACTCCTTTGTCTATGGTTTGGCATCTCTTTGGCACCACTCTCTCCTTGCACCTGTATCTTTATTACTATACCTGTTTACTTGATGTTCCTTAGATATAAAAATATTCATAGCTTCATATTTTAGTTCAAGATTCATTGATGTTCTGGCTCTAATATCTTTTTTTTTATCCTTTATCTTATAGAGAAAATATTTTAAGTATAAGCTCAATTGCCATTTCTGTGGAGCTTTTCTTATTCTTTCTATATAGAATAAGTTAATCATTCTATCAGATATGCTTCTATAGTCTTATGAAGAAGTAAAAGGTTCGACATCATAATTTTTACCCTTGATCAGATGACATAAGAGCAAGAACTTTAAAAAAAATCTAGCATATATTCTGGTGCATAGTATGCATGTCTATATTTGTGTGTATGAGTAGTATCTTAATCCATATTATATAATTTCAAACTGATAAAATATGCAAACTATGTGTTTTCAAATATCATCCTATTTTCAATCCTTGCTTACAAATTTTAGAAGCAAATATATCCATATTTGTTAATATTAAAACCATAACAGGTCTTGATTCATAATCATACTTAATTAGGTTGAAGAGGCTCCGTTTGTTAAGTTCACTTCTATCCCAGTTCTGTGTTTGCTGTATAGTCAGAGAGCTATTTTCAGAATCAGAAGTTTGCCTGTTTCTCCCTCACATGACAAACTCTTGCATGTCCCAGATAAAATCCAAACCCCTTTGCATGGTTTGACAGATCTTCCCTTCCTGGTCCTTACTCATCTCTCCAGTCTTGTTTCTTCCCACGGTCCATTCTATCTACTGACATAAACCTCTAAAACATCACTCTATTCTTCAGTCATGCCAAACTCACTTTAGTTTCCCTTTATCACATGCCTTTTTGATTGTTGCTCTTCTAGACCTCTGCTTATATATCTTTCCCCTATCACTTATCCTCCAATCCTTGGGTGTACTTTGGGCCTAATATTTGACTTAAAAGTCAACTTGCCCATCACCTTTCCTGACCATCTCTATACCTTCCTCTCCAGCAATACCCAGTAGCTATCTTTCCTCTGTCTCCCATTGTACCCTGTCATTTTCTCTGGCCCCTGTCATGGCATTTACCAGGGTTTAATTTTACTTCCTGTTTCTTTGTCTGCACACCTCAATAAATTTCAGAATCTTTGAGTTCTTGAACTAGTTTATCCATCACAGTGTCTCCATAACCTTGCACAGTCTCTGACACATAGTAGATATTAAGTAGATATTTATTGAATGGATAGATGTGAATTATTGTTTAGACTTTAGGCTCAGCCAGAATCTCAAAAGCAAAGTGGGATGTTAGGAAAAAAAATAAAATAAAATAACCTCAGTTCAGTTCAGTTTCTCAGTTGTGTCCGACTCTTTGTGATCCCATTAATTGCAGCATGCCAGGCCTCCCTGTCCATCACCAACTCCCGGAGTCCACCCAAATCCATGTCCGTTGAGTCAATGATACCACTCAACCATTTCATCCTCTGTCGTCCCTTTCTCCTCCTGCCCTCAATCTTTCCCAGCATCAGGGTCTTTTCAAATGAGTTAGCTCTTCGTATCAGGTGGTCAAAGTATTGGACTTTCAGCTTCAACATCAGTCCTTCCAATGAACACCCAGGACCAATCTCCTTTAGGATGGACTGATTAGATCTCCTTGCAGTCCAAGGGACTCTCAAGGGTCTTCTCCAACACCACAGTTCAAAAGCATCAATTCTTCTGCCCTCAGCTTTCTTTATAGTCCAACTCTCACATCCATTCATGACCAATGGAAAAACCATAGCCTTGACTAAACGGACCTTTGTTGGCAAAGTAATGTCTCTGCTTTTGAATATGCTATCTAGGTTGGTCATAACTTTCCTTCCAAGGAGTAAGCCTCTTTTAATTTCATGGCTGCAGTCACCATCTGCAGTGATTTTGGAGCCCAGAAAAATAAAGTCAGCCACTGTTTCCACTGTTGGAAGTTCCATGAAGTGATGGGACCAATGCCAAAGATTCTAAGTGAGTAAGATTCTCAAGCCAAAGGTAATACTGATCCTTCGGCTTGGAGAAAGGGGATTTATCCAGAGGGAAAGGGATGCCCATGGTGAATTAGGCCTTGAAGAACCAAATCTCTGTTTTTAATAAGTCGTAATCATTTAAACTGAAAATCTGCTTCCCCCTAGAAAAACTGAGTGGTAGATGTTGGTTTCCTTTCTAAGAAATAAAGGAGAGAAGACAGATCTGCAAGACAGGAAACAAAGATTATTTATGTGAGTTGGGCATGTGACCTTGAGCAAATCATTTCTCCCCTTCTGTCCTGTTTCAACCACAAAATAAGCAAACATGTTGGGTTTTTACTCAGGATTCCTGGTAAGTGATTTCAGTTTAGTGAGTCTAGAAAACAGCCTTTGTCCTCTATTATGTTACCTCCAATTGCAAAATCTCCCTATTGGTGTACTGTTTCCTCTTCTGATACATTTTCTACATGACCAAGCATGTTATTTTTATTTTTTTTTACAATATTGTATTGGTTTTGCCATACATCAACATGCATCTGCCACGGGTGTACACGTGTTCCCCATCCTGAACCCTCCTCCCACCTCCCTCTCCATACCATCCCTCTAGGTCATCCCAGTGCACCAGCCCCAAGCTTCCTGTATCCTGCATTGAACCTGGACTGGTGATTTCTAAATAAAGGGAAATTATATCGCCCGTGGTTTATGTATTTAAAACCATTCCTTGATGTTCAGTCTTGAGTACAGACTCATGTGCAAATCAATCAAATAATTCATCTCCTCCCTATCATATTTGCCCATGAGCCATCAGCTTAAAACTGTGGCCAAAGCAATTTTAAAAAGAGAGGATGTTTTGCCATGGATTTTGCTAGACTTGTAGAATATCAGTCTCAAATGGTAGCTCTGTATATGGCTAGAGCCAACCTGTAAAGGAAGATGGTACAAAGGAGAGCGAGGCAGAGGAGGGACGAGGATAAGACCTGTTCCTGCTGCCACTATCTGAGTGCTGGAGTCCAGCCAAATGCTAGTGCTGCCTTTAGTTTTCAGTTACTGTGAATTGGTTTTTATCATTTCAATCATCATACTAAAGTTAGGCTTTCAGGTAAATCCCAACAACTGTGTTTAACAATGAGAAAATGTCACCTCTTTTAAGGCTGCTTTTCAAATAGTATATGAGAAATTAAAAAGCCTCTTGATGAAGGTGAAAGAGGACAGTGAAAAAGCTGGTTGAAAATTCAACATTCAAAAAATGAAGATCATCGCATACAGTCTCATCATTTCATGGCAGATAGATGGGAAAATAATGGATACAGTGAGAGGCTTTATTTTCTTGGGCTCCAAAATCACTGCAGATGGTAACTGCAGCCATGAAATTAAAAGGCACTTGCTCCTTAGAAGAAAGGCTATGACCAACCTAGACAGCATATTAAAAAGCAGAGACATTACTTTGCCAACAAAGGTCCATCTAGTCAAAGCTATGGTTTTCCCAGTGGTCATGTATGGATGTGAGAGTTGGACAATGAAGAAAACTGAGTGCCAAAGATTTGATGCTTTTGCACTGTGGTTTTGGAGAAGCCTCTTGAGAGTCCCTTGGACTGCAAGGAGATCAAATCAGTCAATCCTAAAGGAAATCAATGCCAAATATTCATTGGAAGGACTGAAGCTGAGGCAGAAACTCCAATACTTTGGCCACCTGATGCAAATAAGTGACCAACTCATTAGAAAAAATCCTGACACTGGGAAAGGCAGGAGAAGAAGGGGACGACAGATGATGAGATGGTTGGATGGCATCACCAACTCAATGGACATGAATTTGAGTGGACTCTGGGATGTGGTGAGGGACTGGGGAGCCTGGTGTGCTGCCATCTATGGGGTCACAAAGAGTTGGACACGACTGAGTGGCTGAACAACAACAAAATGAAAAAGTATACATTATAATATGTTCACTTACTAGAATATAAAATCAGATTGGACTGGTAGGTGGAGAATGTTGGAAGATAAGTTTGGAGACATGGGTTGGACCTTGACATTGGATGTCCTTGAAAGCCAAGTTAAAGAGTGAGGTATGCCGACAAGTAAGCAGGAAGTAAAATTAAACCCTGCTAAATGCTATGATAGGGTCAAAAGAAGGGTATGATGGGAGACATAAATGTCACCTTTTCTCTCTTCTATCTATTCTCTCTCATCACCTCTTTCTGTCTATCTGTCTCTTTCCCCTCCCTCCTTCATTCCTGGTTGTTCTCCTATCCTTCCCATGGTAAGCAAAAGTACCTTTTACATTATGAAATAAGTGAGTTCAATATGCAAGGCAAAATGTTCAGTTAAAATGTAAACTGGAAAGCTTATTTATGTGAACAAGGAAAGATTTCAAGCACTGGATGTATGCTTGGGCTCTGCATTCTTTGAATCCTTATAGTCTATGTTGCTGATTGCGTTTATGCTAATTATCACTGTTAAACCTCACAATAACCCTATTATGGAGGTTTGTTAGACCCATTTTCAGATGACTGAACTATATTGGCTTCATTGCATTTTCCATCTTCTAGAGGTGGCCTGCATCCCTTGGCCTCCTAGTCCTGCCTACTGCTTCTGTAATGTCATACCCATCTCTGACTCACACTTCTTATAAGGACTCTTGTGATTACACTGGGCCCATCCAGATAATGCAGAATAACCTTTCCATCTGGGTCTTGAGTCCCTTTTAGTAAAGTCCCTTTTAGCATCTCAAGTGACATATTACAGATTTCAGGGATTAGGATAAGGATATCTTGTTAGGGAGGATTGGGCATTATTCAACTTTCTATATATACACCAACTTTTATAGAAATTAAAAGATATGCTCAAAGCTACACAGATGGTTACTATGAAGATGAGCTTCAATTCCAGCCAGGACTAATTCCGAAGTGTGTGCTCTTATCTATTATGTCTATGATATACAGGTACTGTTTCATGTTCCCCTGTATGATGCTATAAAATGTGTAAACTAGTGTGGATTTACACTATCGTCGGTCCCAAGAACAGTTTATTTGGTCCTGCCTGAAGCCTTTTTTCCCTCCATAAGCTACAGAAAAGTGAATCTGTTGCTTGGAAAAGTGCATCTGTGTGCTTCTTCCAGGCAGTTGCAAGACATTCATGTCTTTCTGATTTACAGTGTATACAAATCCAGGCACCCAGTTAGTTTCCTGTTGGCAAAGTGACTCCACTATATACATCATTCTTATCTCAAATGTTTGTGAAAGTCAGTCAGTCAAAAAACATTTATCGAGTGCCTAAAAAAGCATTTCACATAAATCAATGTGCTGTAAGTCAGTAAGATAATCACTCAAATGCCACTAATAAAAGTGTGCTTTTTTGTGCTTAGTCACTCAGTCATGTCTAACTCTTTGTGACCCCGTGGACTGTAGCCCACCAGGCTCCTCTGTCCATGGGGATTCTCCAGGCAAGAATACTGGAGTGGGTTGCCATGCCCTCCTCCAGGGGATATCCCAACCCACTGAACCCAGGTCTCCCACATTGCAGGCAGATTCTTTACCGTCTGAGCCACCAGGGAAGTCCCACTAATAAAAGTGGTGTTCCTCAAATGAAGATTTCCAGAAACATGTGTATATTATGAAAACACACACACAAAAAGTGACCGTGGCAAAATCATTTTTAAAGATCTAAAAACTTAGAAGATACATAAATGTCTTTGTGTCTTTTTACCCTCCATCCCCCCTTTCCTCACCTCCTTCCCTACCTATCCCTCTAATACGAATACACACACACACACACACACACTCACTCACACACACACACACACACTCACAGAAACAGCACATAAATATCTGCTGCTGCTGCTGCTGCTAAGTCGTTTCAGTCGTGCCCAACTCTGTGTGACCCCACAGACGGCAGCCCACCAGGCTCCCTCATTCCTGGGATTCTCCAGGCAAGAACACTGGAGTGGGTTGCCATCTCCTTCTCCAATTCATGAAAGTGAAAAGTGAAAGTGAAGTCGTTCAGTTGTGTCCGACTCTTTGTGACCCCATGGACTGCAGCCTACCAGGCTCCTCCGTCCATGGGATTTTCCAGGCAAGAGTACTGGAGTGAGTCGCCATTGCATTCTCCAACATATATATCTAAGTAACTAAGATCATAGCATCCGGTCCCATCACTTCATGGCAAATAGATGGGGAAACAGTGGAAACAGTGGCAGACTTTATTTTTCTGGGCTCCAAAATCACTGCAGATGGTGATTGCAGCCATGAAATTAAAAGAGGCTTACTCCTTGGAAGGAAAGTTATGACCAACCTAGACAGAAGATTAAAAAGAAGAGACATTACTTTGCCAAAAAAGGTCCATCTAGTTAAGGATATGGTTTTTCCAATAGTCATGTATGGATGTGAGAGTTGGACCATAAAGAAAGCTGAGCACCGAAGAATTGATGCTTTTGAACTGTGGTGTTGGAGAAGACTTTTGAGAGTCCCTTGGACTGCAAGGAGATCCAGCCAGTCCATCCTAAAGGAGATCGGTCCTGGATGTTCATTGGAAGGACTGCTGTGGAAGGTGAAAGTCCAATACTTTGGCCACCTGATGCGAAGAGCTGACTCATTGGAAAAGACCCTGATGCTGGGAAAGATTGAGGGCAGGAGGAGAAGGGGATGACTGAGGATGAGATGGTTGAGTGGCATCATCGACTCAATGGACATGGGTTTAGGTGGACTCCGGGAATGGGTGATGGACAGGGAGGCATGGTGTGCTTCGGTTCATGGGGTTGCAAAGAGTCGGACACGACTGAGCGACTGAACTGAACTGAACATAATGTAAGTGAATAAAGATGATCATTTCTTTAGATGCAACACCTAACACTGTGATACAGCCACAATAAGTAATTTATTAAAAAAAAATTCAAATTCAAATCCAGGCACCCAGTTAGTTTCCTGTTGGCAAAATGACTCCACTATATACATCATTCTTACCTGGACTAATAGGTACTGAAATGAAGTAAAGTAAAAGTCACTCAGTCGTGTCCTACTCTTTATGACATCCTCTTAGAGACCAGGATGTTGAACTATATCCAGCTCCATGGATGTATACTAGTCATATTTAAGGGTTCTTTAACCTGATTGGGATTTTCTTTTCCAACCTCTTTACCTAGTTGGCTCATACCAACACCTCAATTGTCACCTTCTCCAAAGCACCTCTCGTTCTCCTACAGTGAATTAGATGTCCTATTGACATGTTCTGCTGGTACTCAGTACTGGTCCTGTGGTGATACAGATTATTATTCAAATTAGTTGACTTTTTTATTTTTTTAATATTTTATTTTTATTTAAAACAGGTTTTTTAAGAGCAGTCAGGTTCACAGCTAAATTGATAAATTTTAAAGATATCCTGTACACCCTCTGCCCACTCACATGCACAGCCTCTCCCATTATCGACATCCCCACCAGAGTGGTACATTTATCACCACTCTGATGGACCTACACTGACACAGTATCACCACTCAAAGTCCATAGCTGACATTAGGGTTCACTCTTGGTGTGGTACATGCTAGGGTTTAGACAAACGTATTCATAATATGCCATCAGACAGTATTTTCACTCCCTTAAAAATCCTCTGTGCTCTTCCTATGCTCCCTGCCCCTACCTTCACCTCTGGCAACCACTGATCTTTTCATGGGCTCCATAGTTTTCCCGTTTCCACAAAGTTATATAGCTGAAATCACATAGTATGTACTCTTTCAACATTGGCTTTTTTCCACTGAGTAATATGCATGTAAGGTCTCCCCATGTCTTTTCCTGGCTTAGTAAATCATTTCATCTTAGGACCAAGTAATATTCCATTGCCTGGGTATACCACAGCTTGTTCATCCATTTATCTACAAGAGGACACCTCGGTTACTGCCAAGGTTTTCAAATTAGCTGGCCATGGATCTGTGTTGTCAAGTGTGCCATGACTCCATGGAGACCAGACTGTACCTCATTTACTGTTTTGTAGCCCCCAACCTACAGCCTGGATCATAGTAGAAAGAAAATCCTATGGGAGCAAGAAAATGAAAATCCTCATATTGTGTAAAGATGTTTTTGAAAAGTTTTCTGCAGCTAGATAGACCTATCAATACAACTACTCAGAACTATATTCCCACTTTCCCTAGTTAATAAAATCCTTTCACTGTCCCTGACATTAGTTCAAAAGGCAGGAATCAAGCTTTCCCTTAAATGGAAGCCTATAGATTATATAATTCTTAATGGATGGTAATGAAAATATCAGTTATGTAAGGATTATTGCCCAGTAAAAAATGAAACCTCTCCAGTCAGCAAGACTCCCCTATATGTGGACAGTATCGCTGGCAGATGCATGCCACCTGTCACTCCTAAGGGACTTGGGCACTGAGGGAATGCTACTGAAATCTGCTCCAGTTCTGGGTGATCAAACTCATTCCTTATAAGAGCCTCTATCCTTGATTAAATAAACTGAGAATTTAGTCTACCACTCTGCCTTGTGTGTATGTTTGTTTGCGTATGCATGCATTTGCTCTGTTAAATTTGAAATTACACAGAAAGTCAGGTAAAGCTTTATAAAGGAAATAAGATTTTGAATAAGGAAATTTATAGAAGGCTAGAATTTTGTCCTGTGCAGGAGTAGGTATAAGAGCCTTCGAGGTAGATACAAAACATACAAAACTACAGTGGGGTTCAGGAAAAAAAGAGAAAAAAATAGATCGCTGGGATATAAATTTGGACTGGTACATGAAGACTGCAGGAGGTAAGGTTGGAGAGGTGTGTTGGACCATGACATTGAATGCCCATTGAAACCAAGTTAAAGAGTAATGATAGCAAGAAATGATGTACAATGTTATTGATTTTTAAATAGGAAATAAGTAAGTAACATTTAAAAGCCATTTATAGTTATTGATATTTTGTTGCTTCTCTAAGCCTCTTTAGTTTAACTGCTCTCTACTGTTCCTCTTCCCCAGAATATTGTCCTTGCAGTTTTTGGATGCTGACGTGTACACAATAAATTTCACAATAATGTGGATTTATTCAGGGCCACTCTAAAGAGCTACCTTATTCACAGAACAATTCCAAGTTCTCATTCATTAAGTGTCCCCAAGTAATCTTTCTGTTTCAAGTTTCTGAAAGATATCATACTTTATAGCATTAGAGTTCATTTTGTTCTGTGTTTTTCCTACTAGAATACAAACCCACTAACCACAGAAGACAGGTCTGACTTCTAACAATAGCCACAATAAAAAACAGTAATAATATTCACTAATAACTACACTGTGCTTGCTTTGTGATGGGAACATCTTTAAGCACAGGATAAGAATTCACACCTCAGTACCTGGAGATGATGAAAATGCAACAGAGAGAGACATAGGTCACATATTTTGTATGGCTTTAATTATCAGCCAGAAATTCTAGATTCAGAGTCCCTGATCCTCATCATAGGGAATTTGTTGTTGTTGTTCAGTCACTTAGTAGTGTCTGACTTTCTGACCCCGTGGACTGCAGCATGCAGGGCTTCCCCCTTCTTCACCATCTCCTGGAGTTTGCTCAAACTCATGTCCATTGAGTGAGTAATGCCATCCATCCATCTTATCCTCTGTCATTCCCTCCTCTTCCTGCCTTCATTTTTTGCCAGCAACAGGGTCTTTTCCAATGTGTCAATTATTTGCTTCAGGTGGCCAAACTTTTGGAGATGCAGCATCAGCACTTCCAATGAATATTCAGGACTGGTTTCCTTTAGGACTGACTGCTTTGGTCTCTTTGCTGTCAAGGAGACTCTCAGGAGTCTTTTCCAGCACTATAGTTCAAAAGCATCAATTCTTTGGCCTTCTTTATCATCCAGTTCTCACATCCATACATGACTACCGGAAAAACCACAGCTTTGACTATACGGACATTTGTTGGCAAAGTAATGTCTCTGCTTTTCAATATACTGTCTAGATTGTTCATAGCTTTTCTTCTAAGCAACAAGCATCTTTTAATTTCATGGCTGCAGTCATCATCTGCAGTGATTTTGGAGCCCAGAAAAGAAAGTCTGTCACAGTTTCCATTGTTTTCCCATCTATTTGCCATGAAGTGACGGGAGCCGATGCCATGATCTTCATTCTTTGAATATTGAGTTTTAAGCCAGCTTTGTCATTCTGTTTGTGACTGCAGCATGCCAGGTTTCCCTCTCACCTTCCTTATTTAACTTATAAGCAGAGTATGTCATGTGAAATACCAGGCTGGATGAAGCTCAAGCTGAAGTCAAGGTTTCCAGAAGAAATATCAATAACGTCAGATGAGCCGATGACACCACTTTTATGGCAGAAAGTGAAGCAGAACTAAAGGCTCTTGATGAAAATGAAAGAGGAGTGAAAAAAGATGACAGGATGAGATGGTTGGAATGCATCACTGACTTGATGGACATGAGGTTGCGTAAACTCCAGGGCTTGGTGATAGACAGGGAAGCCTGGCATGCTTCAGTCCATGGGGTCGCAAAGAGTCGGACATGACTGGGCAACTGAACTGAACTTTCACTCTCTGCCAGTATAGTGAATACTGTTCCATTATCAAAACCAAGGTGCTATTTTGTGCGTGCTATAATTAAACAGTAATAATACTAATACTTTCTATTTACCCAGAGTCTTGCCCTCCAAAATATAACCAATTTATTTACTAAATTAAAAAATATTTATTAAGGTTCATTGGTAAACCAGAGTCTCTATCCTCATAGACCTTACAGCCGTGAGATACTATAGAGCTACAACATGTGACAAATAAACCTTTACTCATTTAAGATAGGTCTTAACAACCAAATTATGTCTTTAGTCATAATTTTAAGAAAAAATGTTAACCTGAAACAGTGCTGATTATTTTAGTGAATTTATGTATCCTTTTGGACTTTTTATTGATATGTGGTATTATCAAGAAAACACATTTTAGTAAGAGTGTGTGCTTGGGAAATGTTAACAAATTACTTAAGACAAATGATTTCCTTGTTCATCGGGGTTTAAATATCAGAAAGAATATCCAAGCCAGTTAGCAATTCTTACATTACAAGAGGGAGTCATTTTAGACCCGAGAGTAAGACTTTGATACAATAGTTCTTGACATGTGAATTCATCATGTTATAACTGTTTGGGAAATAACTGTTTTCCTATAAAAGTTAGACATACACTTTCATCTATATGAAGTATTTGAATCATATGTATCAGTTTCTTATGTTACCAGTTTAGTATTACAAATAAGTCATTCTTTTTGTCCTGATTTAAAATACATATTTATATACTCCTTATGAATGTGTTACTGCGGTACCAAATAAAATACAGAATACAAGTACTAAATCTAAGAGGTGAGAGGTAAAGGATTCAAAACCCAAGGCTTCTTTTTTGGACCCATTATATGGCTACTCAATTTCACCAACATGGTTAGTTAATGACAAGTTCTTCCCAGAATAAATTTCAAGAAATACTTTACAGCATTTTTTTCTGCAGTCTCCTACACTATGGTTCCCTCTAATGTAACTGCCAATCAGATAATACCTAGCAAAAATTTCAAATACATGTGACATATTTTCAAGAAAGATGAATCAATAGGTTTCATATACTTTACTTAAAAACATTAAGATAAACTAAACAACCAAACATATCAACAAAGGCCCTAAGTTTCTACTTTAAAGATAGAATTTATTTCTACATTAAAGATAGAATTTTCACATCAAAAAGCACTAATTTGTATAAAATGCTGTGGCCTTTCACTTTGCAATGTCTATGTTTTATATTTATTGACTTAATTTATTTCCATTCTCCTTTTATTCATTCTAATTTTTCTAGGTTTTCACAGTGAGTTTTTAAAATTCATATGCTTTTATTTCAGCAGGTACTCAACTGATACTTAGAATGTGGGTTATAATTCCACAACATTATCATATTTGCCTGTGGTCATATCAGACAGCACTGTCTGACTTGTAAAATAAATATTTAAAAGAGAAATGCTATGGGAGCAAATCAACATTATTGTAAAATGATAACAAGCAGATTAGGGGGTATAGTATAAGCAATATTATATTTTGACTCATAATATTTCCTCCTGTATTCTCAAAGAAGATTATTAAAATATCTATCCAAAAGATAAATATCATAAATAGATATTATAGAGCATGTTTAAATCATAAAATTATATGTAATTGTATTTCCAATGATTCTCCCAACATATATTGCATTATTCAATGAGAATAGTGAGAGATTCAATTAGAATAATGAGAGATACAAATATCAATGATTCCTCTTTAAAAACTCATCTGATTTTTTATACATGTAAGTCAAAAGTAAAATTCTTCCTGTTGTACTGCTTCTCAACTAAGCTACATAGACCCATAAGGAGCATAGATCCACAGAATATCTACATTATTTACTAAGAAAGAAAATAGAAAAAAAAAAAAAAAAAAAAGAAAATAGATTTCCCAGGTTCATCATAAAGCCACTGGCTTCACAACTATGGTTATTCCAACTTGAATGCTACACGAGTAACAACAAAAAATACCAACTGTCATTAAAATCATTAAATTAATGCTAAAAAGTACTCAGTTTGAAATTACATCCCAGATAAAATTAACAAGCCCTTGTAAACTTTATTATTAAGTGTGCATGTTATGATATTGGCAAATCTAACATTTTCTTGCAAGAGTTTATTACTTTGTTGCATAAAAGAAACAATACTTCATCCTATTTGTATTCTTGAGCAAGACCAAATCATTCTTTCCATATTTCTAAACCATATATGGGAAGACAGAATTTCAAAGACATTCTGTATTTTTTATGGAATGCTAAGAAGTTTACAAATATAAAATCCATGCAAATTACATTGTTTATAGAAAGTAACAACTCACTGTTCTTCTCAAGTTAGTTTCCCTATTTTTCTTCTTTTCCATTATTTATCTGGATCCTTGTTTTCCTTTAAAGCATAATTTGTGTCATGATGACACCAACATCATTGTTCTCCAAACCATTAATTCAATTAACTTTTGTTACTTTGAAGACTGAAAATATCCTTATGAAATATAGGATATCCAGTAAAGCAACCAGACCAAAAAAAAAAAAAAATGAAAATAATACTTCATCTGCATACCTGCAGGAAGAAAACAGACTATTCCAGTTCCTATAAAGCATGGCTCTTCATTTATAGCTTTGAGGACCAGGATACCAGATTATTTATTGTTTTTTAAAGCATCATATTAAGAAACATGATGTCACTTACCAGTCAGTTTACATCTTTGCATCCAACTTCAAACATAGTCAACACTGAAAAAAAAATAATAATAATTAAAATGTGAAAGTAAACATATAAAAACTGAGTATTCCATAGAAAATTTAGAAATTATATTGTTAGAGCTACATGAACACACCTCCAAGTAAGTGTTTTTTAGACAAAATGCATTGCAATGATACTAATGACCATAGATAAGAAAGTATATACAAACTGATCTTAAAAATTTATGCAAAGAAATAAATTTAGTAAATATTTTAAATGCATCAACTAGGATTAAAATGAATTAAGGATAAAAAATTGTTACAGTGAGTCTATGTCCACTTAGATATTGTCTAACCAGATGTGATAAAAATAAATATTGCCATATTTATTGTAGCCTTTTTTCATAACATAGGGATTGACAAGCTTCTGGAAAGAAACAGCAAATATTTTACCCTTTCTAAGCCTGCAGTCTCTTCTTCAACTACTCAACTCTGTGTATGTAAATTGATAAATATGGCTGTGTTCCAGTTCAACTTTATTGACAAAATCAGCCTGTTGACAAAGATTTGGTTCCAGGACACAATTTACTATCTCTTGGCAAAACCCATTGAGAGTTCCCACTCAGGAATAACAGTCCTTGCAAGTGGCAGACAATGAAATATGGAGAATCACAGGGCTGATTAAGTAGACCCCTTAGGTTCATAATAAGTGGTATGACTTAAAATTTCCCTACAAAAACCTGACATTCTCAGTCCTAGGACATGATGTATGAGACTCAGAGTAATTATTTTTCAAATTTACAGTAAATATCAAAAGTATATTTCTCATACAAGGTAAATATCTAAAATGTGATAGCAAACAGAAAATTTTATATATTTTTTTTCTAATTTTATTTTTAAACTTTACATAATTGTATTAGTTTTGCCAAATATCACAATGAATCCGCCACAGGTATACATGTGTTCCCCATCCTGAACCCCTCCTCCCTCCTCCCTCCCCATACCATCCCTCTGGGTCGTCCCAGTGCACTAGCCCCAAGCATCCAGTATCGTGCATTGAACCTGGACTGGCAACTCGTTTCTTACATGATATTTTACATGTTTCAATGCCATTCTCCCAAATCTTCCCACCCTCTCCCTCTCCCACAGAGTCCATAAGACTGTTCTATACATCAGTGTCTCTTTTGCTGTCTCGTACACCGGGTTATTGTTACCATCTTTCTAAATTCCATGTATATGCGTTAGTATACTGTATTTATGTTTTTCCTTCTGGCTTACTTCACTCTGTATAATAGGCTCCAGTTTCATCCACCTCATTAGAACTGATTCAAATGTATTCTTTTTAATGGCTGAGTAATACTCCATTGTGTATATGTACCACAGCTTTCTTATCCATTCATCTGCTGATGGACATCTAGGTTGCTTTCATGTCCTGGCTATTATAAACAGTGCTGCGATGAACATTGGGGTACACGTGTCTCTTTCCCTTCCGGTTTCCTCAGTGTGTATGCCCAGCAGTGGGATTGCTGGATCATAAGGCAGTTCTATTTCCAGTTTTTTAAGGAATCTCCACACTGTTCTCCATAGTGGCTGTACTAGTTTGCATTCCCACCAACAGTGTAAGAGGGTTCCCCTTTCTCCACACCCTCTCCAGCATTTATTATTTGTAGACTTTTGGATCGCAGCCATTCTGACTGGTGTGAAATGGTACCTCATAGTGGTTTTGATTTGCATTTCTCTGATAATGAGTGATGGTGAGCATCTTTTCATGTGTTTGTTAGCCATCTGTATGTCTTCTTTGGAGAAATGTCTATTTAGTTCTTTGGTCCATTTTTTGATTGGGTCGTTTATTTTTCTGGAGTTGAGCTGTAGGAGTTGCTTGTATATTTTTGAGATTAGTTGTTTGTCGGTTGCTTCATTTGCTATTATTTTCTCCCATTCTGAAGGCTGTCTTTTCACCTTGCTAATAGTTTCCTTTGATGTGCAGAAGCTTTTAAGGTTAATTAGGTCCCATTTGTTTATTTTTGCTTTTATTTCCAATATTCTGGGAGATGGGTCATAGAGGATCCTGCTGTGATGTATGTCAGAGAGTGTTTTGCCTATGTTCTCCTCTAGGAGTTCTTTAGTTTCTGGTCTTACGTTTAGATCTTTAATCCATTTTGAGTTTATTTTTGTGTATGGTGTTAGAAAGTGGTCTAGTTGCATTCTTTTACAAGTGGTTGACCAGATTTCCCAGCACCACTTGTTAAAGAGATTGTCTTTAATCCATTGTATATTCTTGCCTCCTTTGTCAAAGATAAGGTGTCCATATGTGTGTGGATTTATCTCTGGGCTTTCTATTTTGTTCCATTGATCTATATTTCTGTCTTTGTGCCAGTACCATACTGTCTTGATAACTGTGGCTTTGTAGTAGAGCCTGAAGTCAGGTAGGTTGATCCCTCCAGTTCCATTCTTCTTTCTCAAGTTCGCTTTGGCTATTCGAGGTTTTTTGTATTTCCATACAAATTGTGAAATTATTTGTTCTAGCTCTGTGAAGAATACTGTTGGTAGCTTGATAGGGATTGCGTTGAATCTATAAATTGCTTTGGGTAGTATACTCATTTTCACTATATTGATTCTTCCAATCCATGAACATGGTATATTTCTCCATCTATTAGTGTCCTCTTTGATTTCTTTCACCAGTGTTTTATAGTTTTCTATATATAGGTCTTTAGTTTCTTTAGGTAGATATATTCCTATTTTTAAAAGAAGGAAGACAATTATTGATTTTCGTGTATGCTTAAAAAAATGCTGAATGATAGCAAGTTTCCTAGGACCGATAGATTAAGGAGGCCAAATACTAAATGAGAAAAAATAAGAGATTGAAATTAGCCAGAGAGATTCATCATGCCAACTTTACAATCCTTGGAAGGTAAGTTGAAAAGATGAGTCTCCAAAATGTTCTAAAGAAGTATCTGATGTCAGTTAGAGAACCTCACTGATCGACTCCCTGCAACGGTATCATTATTTGGTTCTTAGTTACCTAATATGTTTCTTATTAGAAATAAGAGGACAGATTGCATTGTCCATACACACACAACTCTTCAGAGGAAAATTAAGTTTATTATTTTTGGCAATATGGGATGAACTCAAAACTGGTAAACAGATTATGCAGGAAAGAAAGAATTCTATTTCTGACAGAAAAGGGTCTAGTAAAAGGATATGGCTATTATTTCACAGTTATAACTTCTCCAATTTATATTTATTTTTGGATTTTTGAAAGTGACTCTGTGTACCTCAAAGTATATTTCAACATTTAGTGAACACCTACCCCCACCCACGTACTCATACCATCACTTACATTCCACGTGGAAATTTTTTAAATTAAACTTTTTATTTTGTATTGGGGGTATAGCCAGTTAACAATGCTGTGATAGTTTCAGAAGAACAGCAAAGGACTCAGCAAAGGATTCATGTATCCATTCTCCCCCAAACCCCATCCTGTCCAGACTGCCAAATAACATTGGGCAGAGTTACATGTGCTCTGCAGTAGGTTTTGTTGGTTATCCATTTTAAATATACCAATGTGTACATGTCCATACCAAACTCCCTAACTGTCCCTTCCCCTCACCCTCCATAATTCATTCTCTAGGTCTGTGAGTCTCTTTCTGTTTTGTAAATAAGTTCATTTGAGTATTTTCCATTCTGAACAGCTGATTGTCCTAGTAACTTTATACCAAAAGAATGGCTCTACTTATGAGAATAAAGAAATATCAAGATAGCATGGTGCTCCATGCTTGGAACTGAAGGAAGAACAACTTACTGCAGGGGGAAGGGGAAGGAAGACGACTTGCTCTAAGTGGCAGTTCTCCATTTTAAGGGGAGCTATAAATGAATCTTAAAAATGTAGCTGAGGGCTGCCCTGGTGGCTTGGTGGTAAAGAATCTGCCTGCCAATGCAGGAGACTCGGGTTTGATTCCTGATCCAGGAAGATCCCACATCCTGCTGTACAGCTAAGTCAGTGTGCCACAAGTACTGAGCTTGTGTTCTAGAGCCCTGGAACCACAGCTGAGCCCACGAGCAGCAACTTCTGACGCCTGCATGCTCTGGAGCTTGTGCTCTGGACAAGGGAAGCCGAAGCAACGAGAAGCCTGTGCACCAGAACTACAGAGTAGCCCCAGCTCGCTGAAAATAGAGAAAACTTGCACAGCAATAAGGACCCAGCACAGCCAAAAATAAAATACATAAATAATTTTTTTTAATTAAAAATGTAGCTGGTGTCCACATGATTAGAAACAACATTGCCCCTCTTTTGGTAAACTGCTACTTCTTGGCTAAACTCCAGTGCCCAGATGTTGGAATTCCAACTACCATGCAACTGTCAAAAATGAAGGTTGTTTCAAGAGATCTTGACAGTCTGCTCTTCATTCAGAGAAAATGGGGGCTCTTAGCCACTAATTTGCTCAAAGTCACAAAAGTAGCAATTTGTAGATCCTGCATTCATTACAAAACCAGATTGGTCTTTTTCCAAATTTTATACAATATGGAAACTCTGCCTCCATAAGCAGTTCATTCATTGGTTCAACAAGAATTTATCTGCAGACACTCTTCTTACTGTTTAGGATACAAGAGTCAATAGCACAGACTAAAGAACCTACCTCCTTGAGTTTATTTTCTAAAAATGGATGATGGACAATAAATAATACGTCACTACATTACATGATTTGTTATCAGATTAAAAGACTTGGGCAAAAAGGAAAAAGCAAAGTAGAATAAAGGGCCTGAGGATTGTAGGGTAGAAACTGACTTGGGGCAACGGAGGAGGGAATTTTCAATCTTACACTGGGTGTCAAGGCAAGCTCACTGACATTTCAGCAAACAGCTGAAAGAGATAAGGGAAGTAAGCATTTCCATTAAGGTTGACTCCAGGAGAGAATTTCAGTACAAAAGCCAGGCCTTAAGCTTGAGGACCAAAACCTACCTTGTTTTGATAAATGGCAAGGTGATCAGTGTGACTGGAGGAGAATGAATGAAGGGGAAAACAGTGGGAGAAGGAGCCAAATCAGAAAAGGGGGACAGAGATCTGATTAGAGAGAGCTTTGCAGAGCATTGGAAAGAGACTGCACTTTACTCCATGTACACTGCAGAGCTGGTTTTGACCAAAAATTAATCTGTACTAAAAGGACCACCCTGGTTGCTCTCATGAGCATTAGATCCAGGTTTTAAGTAATGTATAAGCAAGGAAATGAGCTAAGTTACTACAGTTATCCTGCTGAAAGATGGTGTTGGATTGGATCATCCTAATAGTGATGGAAATGGTGAGAAACAATTAATTATTGATGAATTTGAAAGATATTATAATCTGAGAGTAAACAGCATATCAGATATGGGTTCTGAGAGAAGGGAGAGAAATCGGTTATTTCAGTAAGAAAGCTTTTTCCATTAAGGTTTCTGTTCTATATAAAAGATGTTGTATGAGTGATGGAGCATTGCCTGTGAAGACAGACAAATCTGCTGGTTGATTTCTGGTTCTATTATGTACTAGGCTTCCCCCTTTTGAACAAAACAGTGCTGTCATTAAGAGCTCAGGTCTGAACTCTTGTGACCCTTTCTGTGAATCTGGTTCTTTCACTTACTAATTTTAAGCAGCTGACGTTGACACTCTAGTCTTCACTTTATAATTGGGCTAATGAACATATTTACCAGAAAGGAATAGAGAAAGAAGTAGAGAAGGGAAAAGAGAATGTGTTACATCTGCTAAAGCATGTGAAGCAGAATCAGCTAAGTGCCAAACACATAACAGATATCGTACGTTGAGTCAATGGTTTCGGTTCCTCCTCCCTCCCTGTAGCCACATCCTTTGCTCTGTAACTTTGCCATTGCTTCTTTTCCAACATAAATAACATTTTTATTAAAAAGAAATACTATGTCTTCCAAAACATATGAAGGCAGTGTAATGAGTGGCACTGTTTTATATTTTTGCAAATCTCTTGAATATCTATCTCACTAAAAAAGAGCTACAGTCACATAGGCTTCTGCTCTCAGCTTTTCTCTGATATACTATTTTGGTTGAAGAACTTAAAAATATTGAATATCATCTTATTTGATATTATATCCCAAATTTACAAGTGGTCCTTCCTTAAGTTTGGTTGCAAAAGAAATCTTAAACCTGATCAGTTGACTCCAATAATCTTATTACCATTCATAAAATTTAAGCTTTTAAACAAAAAACTAGGATTTTGAAAAATTTGCATGCATCACTGTGAGCTTAATAGCTTCCTAACAAATTTTTCTCATTAGTGATGATATAGACAAATGAAACTATCTGATATTCTAGCAGTTCCTTCTAAAGAGAACGATTATACTTACCCACTCCTTGAGTTCAGGTTGAGCCCTGTGACTTACTTTGGCTGTAGAAAAAGGCAGAGGTGAGAGCTTGACAATTCCAAGCCTAGTTCTTATGTGTGCTGCATGCTAAGTCATTTCAGTCGACCCCATGGACTGTAGCCGTCCAGGCTCCTCTATCCATGGGATTCTCCAGGCAAGAATACTGGAGTGAGTTGCCACGCTCTCATCCAGGGGATATTCCCGACCCAGCGATTGAACCTGCATCTCTTACCTCTCTTGAGTACTCTTTACCACTAGCACCACCTGAGAACTCCTAATGAGGCCTTGGGTATTACTGCTTTTGTGAGAGCTCCATCCTAGCTCTACATTGCCAAGAGGATGAGAGCTGCTGGCGCAGAGCCACTTCTGTTGACACTTGACCTGTAGCTGCAAGCGGAATTACCCAGGCAAGCACAGAGGAACCAACCCAAAGACTCATGAGGGAGACTAAACCGCTTGTCTTCTCAACCACTGTGTTTGAGGATATTTCATTGCATAGCAATGAAGGGTAGGCATTAAATAATCCTAGCTTATTTCCTTAGGATTTTGGTTAAAACAAAATGTGAAGCAAACAACACTTTCCACCCACCTCCAGAAAACTTATATTAAATGATTTCCCTTTGCTTTATAGTTTTTTGAATAATTTAATGCTGAGAGAGATAGAAATTTAAGACACAGGTCAAATTCTTCAACAAAAAATATCAAATTTTACACTAAGCCTCCAAAATGTCACTTAACTCCTTCCTCTTTAAGTTATAGGGTACCTTGGAGAGTTGCATAAGTGCTAGAAAGCTTCAAATGGGATCAGAAGTCAAAGCCAGTCAGTTTGAGCAGTATCCTTGACTGTGTAAGAACACTCTTTCATATTCATTGCAAATCTAATGGAAAAATGAGCTGCTTTAAGCTAATTCTTTCCAAGCTAATTCTTTCCAAACAAATATGCCTTAAACATAAAACATTCTTTGTTGGGGAGGGTATATTGCTATTACTGAGGATATTACTACATTTTAAGTAAATTGTAAGTGATATGAATAGTGTGTCTCTCTTCATTATTTGTGGATTCAGTATTTAAAAAAGTATGTACCAGCTAAAATATATTTGTTGCTCATGTAATATGCACAGAGTGGTGGAGAGTTAGGACCACCTGGCGTGCCTGTTACCAGCTGAAGTCAAACAAGGAGATGCTCTGCTTTCTTGTTTAAGCTCATACTGAAAGCAAGTGTGCTCTTCCTGTGGTCTGTTTAATGCTACATTTTTCTCATATTTCTGCTTTATTAATACTGGTGATATCACTATTTATAATGGCCCCCAGGTACAGTGTTTAAGTGGTGTCAAATGTTCTAAGCTCCAGAAGGCTGCAATGTGCCTTATGCAGAAAACACAGGAGTTAGACAAGCTTTGTTCAACATTGAGTTACAGTGCTGTTGACTGTGAGTTCAAGGTGAAGGGATCAACAAAATAAAATCAGTAAGATGTATTCAAACATCAGATAAGATCACATACTTACCAGCTGAAAAAAATGTGACCAGGTTAGGTTAGGTTCATAGGAACCTAACCCTGTATGTTTCTTAAGAGTAATGGGTTAGTTTTCCTTAGGTTAGTGTTTGTGGTAATTTTAAAGACTATAACAACTTCCAATAAGGAGAATGGACTGTGTGTATATATGTGTATATTTGTGCATTTCTATACACAAATCTATATATTTTTCTATATATATGAGATGTCTCCTTTAGAAGAGCATTTTAGCTATATTCCCCATTAGCTTCAGTCACCAAACAATTCTGTACAGAAAGAAGCCACTAGTTTCTCTAAAGCAAGCCAAGGACCTTGCATGAAAAGATGATGATGAATAATATTCCTAACTATATTAGTCATTCAGATTTGTATCCTTTTATGCTTCTTAGGTTATTACATTTAAGTGAATGAGATTGTTACTGTGAGATTCAAAAAAAAAAAAAAGTGAATAACTGCCCCAAACTTACTCAGAGGGCAGCATTTTGAAAAGAATATTTCTAACTCAAACATCTCATTAAAAGTAAGAATAAGAAAAATTTCATGAGAAGTACTAGGGGAAACTGTTTATCCCCAAAATAACCATTTTGGCACCAAATCCCCCTTCCGATTACAGTATCTTCTATCTACCTCATTATTGTGCCTGAACTCTATCACAATGGTCATTTTGCCTCTGTATTACCTTTGACCCGCTCCTCAACCATTTTCAATGCAGGTAGTAAACTAGAATTATGGAATTTTATCATCACTCTACACTGGGGTGCCTACACATTTTTATACTTATGTATATGTGTGTGCAAGGAGGACATGGAAACCCACTCCAATATTCTTCCCTGGAGAACCCCATGGACAGAGGAACCTGGAGGATTATGGTCTATGGCATCACAAAGTCTCAGACACGACTGAGCAACTGAGCACAGCACAGCACAAACTACCCCGAAGGTCTTCCCCAGTGGCTCAGGAGGTAAACAATCTGTTTGCAATGCAGAAGATGCAGGTTCAGTCTCTGCGTTGGATAGATGATCTGGAGAAGGGACTGGCTACGCACTCTAGTATTCCTGCCTGGAGAAGTTCAAGGACAGAGGAGCCTGGTGGGCTACAATCCATGGGGTTAAAATGAGTTGGACACGACTGAGCAATGACACTACCACCTTCAAACTAAAACAAAACCACAAATTTTATTTCACACTCCATAGGAATTTCCAACCTTCACCTCAGTCTAAGCCAAAACTAGTTGTAGGAGAAGTTCATAGGAAGGTGGGAGAAGGTCATGTGTCCTGTTGACACATGAGCAGGACCCAGAGAATCAGAAACTCCCCACACCCTCCTCTGTCCTTGGAATATAGGATATCCACCCATTGTTCACATGGTCAGGAAGTCATTTCAAGGACACGACCTTGGGAGAGCAAGGTGCCATTGAAACTATCTGGACTGAATGCATGACTAAACCATATTAGGGCCTCCATATAAATCTGTAAGAGTCTGGCAGGTGTAGAGATCCAGTCATCTTGGGGACATCTAAGATAAGTCTTGTATGCAAGTTCTTTTGCTGAATTCAATTGCCACCTGCAAATCTGGAGCATTCTGTCTCTTTCTTTGATCTTTCTTTGTCCTCTGCATGTCGGGGCAAGTTTGCAAACCAACATCAGCATAGCAGAAAGAACATGATTTTTATTAAAATGTGATTTGCATTCTGACTTGACCACTTAATTGTGGAACATCCAAACAACTACAAAACTTTCCTAATCTTCAACCTCTTTACATGTGAAATGGATCATAGACTCAGACCACTTAGGAGATAGCTATGAGAATTGTGCTAGATCTTACATGAGAACACGCCTGGCATAAAGGGTCCACTTCACACGTTAGTTTTCTTTCCTTCAAGATCTTACGTGCATATCTTGAAATAGTTCAGTGACAAATCTGCTTCTTATAGAGATGAGAGTTGCTGTTGTTTTAATTTTCAGAAATGTAAGAATCTGGATACAGCTGGAGAGCTGTGAATTATCAAAAAAAAAGCCTCAGCTATAGGCAATAATTTTAATGTTAATTAACTCCATCTGGAAGGAAAAGCAGGTGTGGAAATTGATCACTTAAGTACAGAAAGCAAGGGCTGTTTACTAAACTCCCCCTAAATTAATTTGGCTGAGCTTGTGGTTAAATTGCTTTCAAGTCACTTTTCTATAAATGCCTTATACCAAGTGCTGAAATTGGAAAAAGAAGTAGACCAAGCAGATTTTAATGAAATGTAACAAATTGGACTGAAAGGTTACCTAAAAATAAAAATTACATTTTAAAAATGAAAAACAAAATGCAGCAGTTTGTTTTGCTTCAATAGCAGGTGGAATTTGAGCAAAATCTTAATTTATTCCCCAAATATTCTTCAGAAATCACCTGAATCAAAGCAAAATGGGTGCAGGAGAAAAGGCAGTATCTGTGGTCTCTGTCAAATATACTGCATCAGATGTGTCTGTGAGGCCCAGAGATCTACAGTTAACTACTCAGCTGATTTGTATTCTCCCTAAAACTTAGGATCATTTTCCTAAGGACAGAGAAATACCAAACCATGGAACAGTGATGCAGGGTCCTAGAAAGTTGACAAATTAGGACAATGGTTGTATGAAAAGGTCAAAGATAACAAATAAGTTTGGAAAATAAGAATCTGGATACCAAAATCAAATCTATATTTATCATTGAAGAACATTCTTATATACTGGTGACAATCGTTTAATTTTTACCTTCTGTCATTACCTGACTTCTCAATAGAAAACCCAGATTCATTAAATGTCTTTCCAAGACCTTCCATAGTCTGATCTGATGGTCTATGCCATGCCAAAGTCTGATCCCAAAACAGCAACATCACATCACCCAGACTTAGAGCATCAAATGTGGTGCTGCTGCTGCTGCTAAGTCGCATCAGTCGTGTCCAGCTCTGTGCGACCCCATAAACGGCAGCCCACCAGGCTCCTCCATGCCTGGGATTCTCCAGGCAAGAACACTGGAGTGGGTTGCCATTTCCTTCTCCAATGCATGAAAGTGAAAGTGAAAATTAAGTTGTTCAGTCGTGTCCGACTCTTAGCGACCCCATGGACTATAGCCTACCAGGCTCCTCCGTCCATGGGATTCTCCAGGCAAAAGTACTGGAGTAGGTTGCCATTGCCTTCTACGATCAAACGTTCTAAGGGTGTGCTAAGTTGCTTCAGTCATGTCTGTCTCTTTGAGACCCCATGAACTATAGCCCGTCAGGCTCCTCTGCCCATGGGATTTTCCAGGCAAAAATACTGTAGTGGGTTGCCATTTCTGCATCCACAGGATCTTCCCTACCCAGAGACTGACTCCAAATCTCTTAGGTTTCTTGCACTGGCAGAAGGGTTCTTTATCATCCTATTACCACTAGCACCACCTATCAGACATTCTATGGATGGAGACCAGTGATCTGTGTTTTACCAAGGCCTCCAGGTGATTCTGATGCACAAAAGTGAGTTACTGTGCACCCATCATGATTCACCATGACCCAGCGGACTTTACTCAGTTTCTCTGAACAAGTCATTAGAGCTGAGACTTTAAAGTAGGAAACCTAATTGGGTCTGCTTTTTTCCCTTTCAAATGGAAAAGAAATTGCCAGAGCCTGATAATGTGCCCAACCATGAATGAACCAACGTGCACGCACGCTCCGTCCTGTCTGACTCTTTGTGACCCCATGGACTGTAGCCCACCAGGCTCCTCTCTCCAGTGGGATTTCTCAGGCAAGAATGCTGGAGTGGGTTGCCATTTCCTACTCCAGGGGATCTTCCTCATCCAGGGATCGAACCTGTATCTCCTGCATTGCAGGCAAATGCTTTACTGCAAAACCAGTCACCTGAGTATTTACTGCATGTAAGTGACTTTTCTGAGTGTTTTACATTTATTATCCAGTTAATCCTCATTAGAACCTAAGGATATAAGTTTGATTATTATCACTGTTTTGCACTGTGATGCTGAGATACAGCTGCTGCTGCTAAGTCACTTCAGTCGTGTCCAACTCTGTGTGACCCCATAGACGGCAGACCACCAGGCTCCCCCGTCCCTGGGATTCTCCTGCTGCTGCTAAGGCACTTCAGTCGTGTCCGACTCTGTGCGACCCCCATGGACTGCAGCCCACCAGGCTCCTCCGTCCATGGGATTTTCCAGGCAAGAGTACTGGAGTGGGGTGCCATTGCCTTCTCCGTGGGATTCTCCAGAGTTGAGCAAAAACCGCAAGGCCACATAGCTACCTAGAGATAGAATCAGAAATTGAACTTAGCCTGTCTCTTGTACTAACGTCCTTCACTACTCTGTACACCACTTTCAGGAAATGTTAGCATACTCTAACACAACCTGAAGGATTTTCAACCTTGGTCTAGACAAAGACAAGGAAAGGAGCCCAGACTTAGGAAAGGAGTAGGACTGAATCTTCTTGACTATTTCCAAGATCGTAGGTGAAGATACTTTGACACTTGGAGTAACTTGGTTCTCAATATGCCTCCTTTTGTAAATTACCTCAAAATCTGCTTATTTTAGGTTTCAATTGAAGTAAGTTAGACAGTGAAAGACAAATATCATATGATATAACTTATATGTGGGATCCAAAAAGTGATACAAATGAACTTAGTTACAAAATAGAAATAGAGTCACAGATGTAGAAAACAAATTTATTGTTACTGGAGGTGGGGGGGAAGGGGAATAGAGATAAATTGGGAGGATGAGATTGACATATACACACTGCTATATATAAAATGTGTGTGTGTGTGTGTGTGTGTGTTTGTGTGTGTGTGTTAGTCACTCAGTCGTGTCCAGCTCTTTGTGACCCCATGGACTACAGCCTGCCAGGCTCCTCTTTCCTTGGAATTTTCCAGGCAAGGATATAGGATAAGAACCTACCATATAGCAAAGGGAACTCTTCTCAATAATCTGTAATGACCCACATGAGAAAGTAGTCAAAGAAAGAGTATAACTGATTCACGCTGCTGTAGAGTGGAAACTAACACAACATTGTAAGTCAACTGTGCTATAATAATATCTTAAAATAAAAATGTGACTTTATTAGAAAGAACTCCAGCTATGTGAATTTGAAGCAAAACACAGTATCAGAGACTATGTTTCCTCATCAAAAAAACTGAAGATAATAATACATAACCATGGAGGAATAATAGGAAAAGGGGATTATATGTGGACATGCATTTTTAAATTTTGAAACATTAATTATATGCTTATAATGTATAATATTTTTTACAGAGGACTTCAGGTACCTATTGATTGGAGAATGTCTCCTTGAATGATCATTTACACCACAACCAGCATTGTCTTTATAGATGGGGTGTACAAAGTGATTTTATTTTAGCAATTTACTCATCAAATCTTAACTTTCACCTCCCACCCCACAGTAGAACCATTTTTCAAACTTTCCTTACTATAAGCTTAATCAGAAATGCTTTTTATAAAGCTATATTCTCTAGTATTTCACCTGGGAATTGTATTTATTTTGTTCTTATATGGGACCCAGGACACTATATATTTTAAGAAACATCCTAAGTATCAAGTTTGTGCAAATGTAATTGTGGTTTTGTATTGTGAATTTTAAATCATTATAATTAGGCTCAAAGATCTTTATCAATCAAAATAGAAACCATTACAATCAACACATTTTTGCCAATGAGACATAAGTTTGTTTATTCCTGTAGTGTAAAAACCCATGCTTTGGGATTCTATGAACTCTTGGAAAGTATTTTCTAACTCCTGCTGGTTGTGGATGCATTTTTCCTGCAAAAAGTTGTTGATTTGCTTGAAGAAGTGATAGGTAGTTGGTACAAGCTCAGGTAAATATGGCAGATGACGCAAAACTTCAGAGCCCATTTCATTCAACTTTTGAAGCATTGCTTGTGTGATGTGTGGTCGACTGTTGTCATGGAGAATTGGGCCCTTCTGTTGACCAGTGACTATCTACAGGCATTGCAGTTTTCGGTGCATTTCTTCAGTTTGCTGAGCATGCTTCTCTGATGTACTAGTTTTGCTGGGATTCAGGAAGCCGTAGTGGATCAGATGGGAAGCAGACCACCAAACAGTGACCATGACCTTTTTTGGTATAAGTTTGCCTTCAGGAAGTGCTTTGGAGTTTCTCAGTCCAACCACTGAGCTAGTTGTCTCCTGTTGTCATATAAAATCCACTTGTCATTGCACATTGCAATCCTATTGAGAAATTTTTCATTGTTGTTGAGTAGAATAAAAGATGATACTTCAAAATAATGACTTCTTTTATTTACAGTCAGCTCATGAGGCACCCACTTATCAAGCCTTTTAAGCTTTCCAGTTTGCTTCAAATGCCAAATGGCCATAGCATGGTTGATGTTGAATTCTTTGGAAACTTCTCATAGCTATAAGAGGATCAGCTTTGATTATTGCTCTCAATGGGTTGTCAACTTCTGCTGGCTGACCACTATGTTCCTCAACTTCAAGTCTCTCATCTCCTTTGTAAAACTTCTTGAACCACAAATGCACTGTACTTTTGTTAGCAGTTCCTGGGCTAAATGTATTGTTGATGTTGCAAGTTGTCTCCCCTGCTTTACGACCTATTTTGAACTTAAATAAAAAAATCACTTGAATTTGCTTTTTGTCTAGCATCATTTCCCTAGTCTAAATATAAAATGCACATCATGTCACTAGCAAAAAACATAAAGTAAGAAACCTACATTAAAACAATGTATAGCATAATCGTATTTACTTAAGAATGTATTCTTATATCAAATGACAAATTTCAACAATGCAAAAACCGCAATTACTTTTGCACCAGCCTAATAATTATGAGAGTATGGCAAGTACTACAGTAAATTCTAAAATTCTTTGGAGATTTAAAAACACATACTAGATAAAGTCATGTCACTTTTTTAATCTTTTAATAGCATAAAGATTATTTGGGGGCATAGATCTATTCATTTGTTCATGTAGTTATAAAAATATTTATTTTTCAATAAATAGAGGTTATTAGTGTTTATCCCAATACATCTGTCAGAAAGGATAGAGTTTTTTTTTTTTTTTTCTGTTTTCCTGTAAAGAGGGTTTTAGAAAGTATTCACTTGGAAAGAGTAAATTAGGAGAGCAATATATTAGATATTCCAATTAATCCTCACTATAAATACTATCATATATTACAATAATTAAATCCAGATCATTCTTAGTGCATGTTGATTGAAGGTTAGTAGAGTTTGGAACAAGATAGGAAAACTTACTCCATGTGGTCACTAAGGGAGCCAGACTGATTTTCTCCTACCTTATGGTTATACAGTCTGGATAGTCAAGAAAGAGGAAGGGAGAGACCATAGTGCACTGGGACGACCCAGAGGGATGGTATGGGGAGGGAGGAGGGAGGAGGGTTCAGGATGGGGAACACATGTATACCTGTGGCGGATTCATTCTGATATTTGGCAAAACTAATACAATTATGTAAAGTTTAAAAATAAAATAAAATTAGAAAATAAATAAATAAATAAACACGGTGAGTGACACACAGCACTCAGCCCTGAACACCAAACTGTTCTAGTCTAAATAAAACGGGGCTTGGAAATGCAGAGTAGCGAATGCAGTATTTCACAAGCTTTACTATTTCTGCCTCAGTCTACTGTAAATTCAATGAGTACTCTAAAATAATCACCTAACTTTAAGCAATTTAAAGTTCTGAAGCAGTGTGGGAAGAAGAGAAACTAAATAAATCAGTCTGTCACCACAAAAATTGTAAATTTACTTAAGCCTTTAGGAGAGTAAATTGTTAATTATAAGGAGCATGCATTTAAGAAATAACATGTGTGATATATGCTTTCATTGCAAAAAAAATGGATACTTTTGAAAGCAGAGCATCATAAAAGAGACTGGGTAAATTAGAGCCACAGATTTAGAAAAAAATCTGGGAATATGCACGCATATCTTAGACTTTGAGGGGATCATGTTTATAAAAATATAAGCCATGGTTATGTAATAACTTGGGATAAATTGTGGAATTGAGCACATTAATCAAGAAATTACAGTATGACTCATCATAGGAAGAGAAGAAAAACAAAATATTTTTAAGAACCTTCCATATGCAAGGACTATGCTAATGCTTTACCTATGGTACTTCTATTGAATCACCACCAAAACCTCTCAGAAGCAAGGATTATTCCCATTTTACAGATGAAATCATAAATAAGATGCAACTTGGCACCCCACTCCAGTACTCCTGCCTGGAAAATCCCATGGACGGAGAAGCCTGGTGGGCTTCAGTCCATGGGGTCTCTAAGAGTCGGACACGACTGAGTGACTTCCCTTTCACTTTTCACTTTCATGCATTGGAGAAGGAAATGGCAACCCACTCCAGTGTTCTTGCCTGGAGAATCCTGGGGACGGCGGAGCCTGGTGGGCTGCCGTCTATGGGGTCACACAGAGTCGGACATGACTGAAGCGACTTAGCAGCAGCAGCAGCAACACTAACATTACACAACTAGTAAATAGCAGAATTAAGATTCAACTCCATGACTGTAGGTCCAAGCTTATATATGAGGATGTGTATATTTTTTCCATTATATTAAGTGATGGTATACTAACCTAGGATCTTCTTTACTAAAACCCTGTCTTTCTGAAAAAGAAAGAATACAGATGTCCCTTGTTTTATGATGGGGTTATATCCCAATAAATGCATTGCCTGTTGAAAATATAATGTCAAAAATTAAATTTTTACCTGCATCACAGCTGAGCATCTACCTTCAATACCCTCTGAACATTTACATCAGCCAACAGTTGGGCAAAATCATCTGCCCAAAGCCTATTATATAATGGTGTTGAATATCTCATGCAATGTATCAACTATTGTAATGTACATGAAAAATGGAATGATTGTATGTGTATAGACCAGTTGTAAGGGTATTGACTGTGATCATTTTGCTGACTGGGAGCTGAGGGCCCACTGCCCCTGCCCAGTTCATGAAAGATTATCACGCTGCATATCACTAGCCCAGCAAAGGACCGAAATGCAAAACTTGAAATATGGTTTCTAAAAAGTGCATATGGTTTTTGAATCATTGTAAATTTGAAAAAGCCCCACCAGCATAAGTCGGGGACCATCTGCACTTCTAGGCCTCTACATTAGTAATTTTTAATGAAGTTCTAATCTGTCTACATCCATATTCAGTGAGCCTGTGTTAACTTGATGTATAATATTTCTGTACTACAGGACTATGGACATGTGAAACAAATAGACGAGATCATTGAGGCATATTCCTTTGAACAGTCCTTCTAAATTGTACAAGAATTGGCAGCTAATTAGCAACTCATTAGCAGCATTGATAAACCATGTGAGAAAAACAAATGCTGTGCTAACAGAAGGAATAGAGCTTTCCAATGAATATGAAATAGAGTACAGGATAAAAGCAAATTGTTTAACAGAATGTCTTGTGTGTGTTAGTCACTGAGTTGTGTCCGACTCTTTACGATCCCATGGACTGTAGCCTGTCAGGCTTCCCTGTCAATGGAAATTTCCAGGCAAGAATACTGGAGTGGGTTGCCATTCCCTTCTCCGGGGAGTCTTCCCGACCCAGGGATTGAACCTGGGTCTCCAGCATTGCATTGCATTCTTTACCATCTGAGCCTAGATTTCTAAATGATTTCTATTTTATGTTTTCTTAGTCATTCATACATTCAAATATTTATAAATCAACATCTTCAAAGCAATATGTTAGTTCATTGGAGATGAGAAATATGTGTTGAACGCATTCCTTGCCTTCAAGAAGTTCACAAAACAGCAAGATGATTATGGAATTGACACATTTCTTCTTTTTGTAAGCAACCTTCATCAAGCCTGAAAATGGTCTTTTTAGGTAAAAATTGGCATTACATCAATGTTTACATCCATGTACATCTGACCACATATCTGCTTTGTAGACAGAGAGCTGTTAAAGTAAGCATAAGTTCAGGCTAAGAAATTCATGTCTGTGAGATTAGGAAAATTTTTTGATGTATACAAGAATTAGATCTATGAGATTAAAGTATTTTGAATGACCAGACTTAGTTTTCAGGCCAATCTATTCTTCTAATTAAAAGAGAACATCACATATTAATGCACACAAGTGGAATCTAGAAACATGACATATATGATCTTATTTGCAAAGCAGAAATAGAGACACAGATGAAAGAACAAACATATGGATCCCAAGGGGGAAACGGGAGGTGGGAGGAATTTTGAGATTGACACATATATACTATTGGTATATGTATAAAATAGATAAATAATGAGAACCTACTGTATAGCACAGGGAGCTCTGCTTAATGGACTGTGGTGATCTAAATGGGACAGAAATCCAAAGGGAGAGGATATATATATATATATATATATATATGTATGTATATATATGACTGATTCACTTTTCTATACAGTAGAAACTAACATAAGATTATAAAGCAGCTGTACTCTGCTCAGACAGTAAAGAATCCGCCTGCAATGCGGGAGACCTGGGTTCAGTCCCTGGATTGGGAAGATCCACTGGAGAAGAGGACAGCCACCCACTCCAGTACTCTGGCCTGGAGAATTCCATGGACTATATGGCCTGGTTGGCTACAATCCATGAGGTCACAAGGAACTGGACATGACTGAGTCACTTTCACTTTCATACTCTGCTAAAAGTTCATTAAAAATAGATTTTAAAAAAGCATACCATTATTCTAGATTTCTGCTAAAAGGAAATTCTAACTCCTTAAAATGGTCCACAAGATCTTAACTTATCTTTCCAGTCCTCCTGTGTTCTATCCTAAACTATCTGGGTTTCAGAATATGCCACTCTAGATCCTATCTGTGTTATTCTTTTATGTTGAATGACTCTCACCCACCGAACCAACTCTGTCTATCTTTACAATTCCTTCTCATACATCAAGATGCAGGTAACATCATGAAACCTAGTAAGAGTGAGATTTGCAACCCTTTCTATCTGCCTACATTGAATGTGGCATACCATATAATATGTACCTTATTTGTCTTCTATTTTCCCTTTGGACTTCTTGAGAGCAAAGTCTAGGTCTTTTCATGTCTGAATCTTTAGTGGCTAATACTGGGCAGGGATATAGTATGAAATTAATAAATATTTGAATGATTAAATTAATTAATAACTATGTACTATTTCAATTCACATCTATAATATGCACATTTGAATGCTGAACCAGTTGGTATCATGGTCACAGGAGACTCTAAACTACAGACATGGATAAAAGACAAAAGCATGTATAAATATTTGTCTCTTAAAAGAACTAATCCAGCTATTTCAATAAAGTAATTAAACATATAATCTTATAGAACAAAGCTTTAAAGAAATAAATGAAAAAAATTTTATGGTTCCTCTCAATGACATTTATTCCTGTTTTGAGCATAGCTTGGTAAAATAATTCTATCTGGGAGATTTGATTAGAATTATAGAACACAGAATTCTCTCCTTCAGCAGATAGAAGATATTATTATATTGTGTGAGTTTTCTTTACAACTTGCCTTTGCAAAAGATCTAACACTTAAAACAAGTGTGTCTTTCTCTCTCTCTCTTTTTTTAACTTTCCTTAAGTACAAACAGAACAGAAATTTTAAAAAAAGTTAGGTTCATACAACTATAATGAATGTAATTTAAAAACTGAGTCCCAGGTATTCATGAAGCAAATAAAAAAACTGAGGAATGAAAATAGGAAATGACTTATGAAAAGCCAGCCAGTGAATACCACAATAAGAATTGGTTATCTTACTTTCTACTTTAGTGTTCTGCCCACTAAACCACCTTTCTCATTTACTTTATCTATTCTGAGAGTAAATTTCTTCACTGAATTGCTAGGTACTTATGACTAAGGGATTCAGGCCAATAAAAGCAATTGATTTACACCTAATTTAAAATGGCAAGTAACTACCAGCTTTAAGATGGACAACTTTTGACAAAATGAAGAAAAATGTGATATCGATTTGAGAGTATGGTGGTCAACTTGTGCTTTGTCTCCTGGAAGAGATTAACCTCTCTTACAGAAAAGATGGAAGAAATCCACTTCATTTTAGTACTCCATTAACTTTGAAATCTAGGGTCCATTAAAGTCAGAAAACTGTTGGTGGTTACAGTGGTGGTAGTTTTGAGTGGCAGGGAAAAAAGAGCAGTAGGGAATGAGAGATAGGTCCATTTGGTCTCATAAAGCCACAACAAATGAATTTCTATGATAGGGACACATGTATGATTGCCTTCCAGATGTGAAAATGAGACAGAGTTCCACGAGAATTAAAATATTTGGATAGAAGTTTTAACAGCAAATTCCCAGACCCTTTCTTTTGGAAAACTTCAAGTCTGTATATCTTCTATCACTGGTTTTATTTGGATTAAAAAAAATAGAATAAATTCTAAAATTTAAAAGCATATATATTCTAAGCAGAGAAACATAGACTTTAAGAAAAATAGAATTTTCAATAGAAGGCAAAATGGCATTGCTTTGTTGAAATAGGATAAGAAAACCAAAAATGAAAAAGAGGTTTAAAAAGAACACAACATTTTTTCTACTTTCAAAAAATTTCCTAGAAAAATAGGCAACAGCATCAAACTAATTTGAAAAAGAGTACAAAAAATGTAAAATTGTATTATCAGTGTACAAAAACACATGTAAAGCTATAAGAAATTTAATTAATAGTTCAAAGAAAGATTGAGAAGTCTCTTGAGAATACAAAACAAAAAGTGTGACAAAGATTAAAGTCATGAAAGAGATAGATACAGGAACCAATAATAATAATGTAAAATACTGAGATCTTAGGATTTCAGGACAAATGAAATTTTACAATAAACAGCAACAAAGTTGAAAAAATCTCTCAGGAAGTAAACATGTGATTATCTTAAAATTTTTAAGGCAAAACTGAAGAGACATGTTCAGAACCAAGATGAATTTTGAAAACAAATAAAGGTTGACTTTCAGTGATAAAGATTTAAAAAGACCCAAACATTAAAATAGTATCCAAAAGTATATGGAATTATACAGATTCAATCATCCCTAAGACAATAAATGGGCTTCCCTAGTGGCTCAGATGGTAGAGAATCTGATAAATCCTCAAAAACCTCTCATTAGGAGAGTCTTTAATTCTCACTTATCTAATTATTAATATACATATTTATTGTAGGAAACACTTCTTAGAAGTAGAGAAAACATGCTTGTGTACATGCATATGCATGTGTTATGTGTATATACAAATGCACACACACACATTTAAAGCAACTCCAAAGCATGTTAACCTTGCATACTTTCTAGTGTGTGGTACCTAAGCCATGGTTACATTCTGTGTGTGTGTGCGTGTGTGTGTGATTGAATCTTAATGACTAATCGATGTGATGTTAAAAAGCCCAGGTCTTTTTCCTCAATTGCGATCTACTCTTAAAGGCCTGACCAGCTCTGGAGCTCCTCATGGGAATTGCTAACACATCTGTTGCAACATCCTCATTCAACCAGTCTTGAATCCCTACTCCTGATGTGGTATTCATGAGACATTTCACTCCCACTTCCACCCAAAAACAAACAAACAAATCAATCTACTTAAACAAATCTCTTGCTCATAATGTTTCCTGAAGGAACAAAAATCTAAAGCAGAAAGAAAGCCTCCTACTCTGCTACTGATGAAACTGCTATTGCAAGGTATAGATGAGGTGTAGCATGCTCACAACTCTGCTTGAAAACAACACTTGGGTTGAATATAGCTGACAAAGTGTTCTTTATAATAGCTCTAGCCATCACAGTAGTTTTACTTTCTTCAATATCTTTCAAAGAAAGATAAATCAAAATTCAGTTCAGTTCAGTCAGTCACTCAGTCATGTCCGACTCTTTGCAACCCCATGAATCGCAGCACTCCAGGCCTCCCTGTCCATCACCAACTCCCGGAGTTCACCCAAACCCATGTCCATTGAATCAGTGATGCAATCCAGCCTCTGTTGTCCCCTTCTCCTCCTGCTCTCAATCTTTCCCAGCGTCAGGGTCTTTTCCAATGAGTCAACTCTTCACATGAGGTGGCCAAAGTATTGGAGTTTCAGCCTTAGCATCAGTCCTTCCAATGAACACCCAGGACTGGTCTCCTTTAGGATGGACTGGTTGGATCTCCAATTAGGTATACTTAAATTCTGATATGACTATAAATGCATATGTGTATATCTTCAACAAGAAAGAGAAGTGGATGGGAGGTTTCAAGTTTCAAAATACCAACTCTCTTGTTTCATAATGATGCAAGTGGAGCTGCTGGCCCAAAATAAACTTGTTTCAATTTCCAATGAGTTGACCTGAAGTCCTTTCATAAACACTTTTAGGTATTTTTCTCATCTTCAAACAAAATTCAGAAAGGTATCCATAGTCATAGGAGGAGAAAATGAAGCTTGAAGAGCTTAAACAACTGATTCGAAGTCCCAAAGCATCAAGTGATGAGACTGGGATTTGAACTAGCATAGTTGCTTTCAAAGTCTTAATTATTTGACCTCTTTTATGAAATCACTGTTCCAAAATATGATTTAGAGATCACTTAATTTACTGGGAGAATGGAGGAATCCAAACATCAGTATCTGCACTCATAAATGATTACTTTCCTTGAGGAATCAAGATCAACATATGGTATGCATGAAAGCCTGTATCAAGACATCTGGGTTCAAATTTGGACTTTTCCTCTAAATGGCTGGATAACTTTGGCTAAGTTACTTGATCTGTCCAAATTTCACCTGATTTCCTTCACCTGAATATCTAGCAATAACATGCTGCCAGCGTTTATGTGGGAATAAAATGCGGTGATAAATTTAAATGCTTAGCACAGTACTTGGCACACAATAAGCACTCAGTAAGTGTGAGCTATTACCATTCTAACTTGTCTAGATAAAACATGTGAAAGAACAATATGGAAAGATCATTTGATTTTCTGTTTTTGATGTGGGATAATATGACATTGTAAATCTCAAAAGCTGACAAGGTATTTCAAGGTCAAACATTTAACAATAACCAATTAATTATATTTTCCTCTTAGTGAATCATTATTGGAAGAAATCATTAGGTGACCTTTTTTGGTTACAGCAATTCAATAAAAAATACATTAGCCAGTGTTTCAGGAACATTAGTCTAATGTGCTTTTAGAGATCACCTTCTCTGAGCAGTATAATAAGTTTGTGTGAAAAGCATAAAGCATGTAATATATAATAAGATTTGGACTTTAATGAACCATCTTGGCAAACTGACTGGTACAATAATTCAAAGGTGAGCTTTCCTTAATTAATGAATTAAAAAAGCCAAGAGTATGCCCTAAATGCTACACTTGATTATGCTTTCACTTATTTTCCGTTTTTAATCATATACCCCTGATTTGTTGAGTAATATGAAGTAAATCCTAAGTGACCTTGGCTATGAAAATAATAGGGAAGAACTGAAACTTACAAAGAGATGGCACGAGTAGCAAGTTGTATAGCTTCCAAAGCATACTTTTTATCCTTAAAAATATTAGTAAATTTAACTTATATTTAATTTTGAATCAGCTCAGATATTTTTCTGAAACTACTCCCTACCAGATGTTTAGTACAAAATGGGTACTACTAAGCCACTAAGTCAGAATTAGGTAAACATTCACATTGAAAGATTTTAAGAGCAAAGACTAGTAGATCATTTCAAATAGTAACTTCATCGCTCTTAATCCTATAGACTTTGAAAAAGAGTGAAGACAGTTTATTGTATTGTGTATCTAACTATCCTATAAGGTAGTAAGCTTCCTAACCGTAGAAACTTCTCAGAACTGCATGGTATTTATGATATTTAGCAAATGCCTAGGAAATTGTCTAGAATGCACTGACTATGTGATTGCTGAAGACATGACTGAATGAGAAAGTGATAAATAGCAAGTAAATATCTTCATTTAGGTTAAAAGTTTCCTATTAATATATCATAATTTATATAGCTATGGCCAGAAGTTAGTTATGCAAACATAATATTTCAACAGATCTAAGGTGCCATAAGATTAAGAAAGAAAATAAAAACACTATTAATTTATCTGTGATATGTCCTCATTACTGAGACATAGCCAATTTTCAGTTATAAAATTTGTATTAAAATTTTACAATATTATTTTATTTTTTAAATAATTTTATGTGAATAAGCTTTCAAGTTTATTAAAAGTGTTGACTTTAAAAAATGTACAACATAAAAGTTGTGAATTGAGTTTTATTTGGGGAAAATTGGGGACTGAAGTCCAGGAGACAGCATTGCAAATTGCTCTGAGAAGCTGCTCGAAGGAGGCAAGGGGAGGGGCTAGGATATGTAAGAATTGCAACAATGGACAGGCTATCCTGAGGGAGTTAACTTAGACTGATAAGGAGTCCAAGCCTAAGGCCCCTTTAGGAAGGAGGTAAACATTGTTTTTTGTTTTTATTTAACATTCTTTTACCTTAGACACGTAGGCCTAAGTACAGCAGGCAGCAGTATCTCTTGTTCAAGAACATGCTTTTCTGCACTCAGAATGTATGCTATGGAGGTCTGGGTAAAAGTTGCACAGCCTTGAGCTTTGGGTTAACCTGTTCCTTCTGACTAATCTCATTCTGATGTCATCCCAGGATGTAAGTTACAGGAAAGGGCCTGGAGGAAATTTTCAGAGCCTTGAGGTATTTCTTTTTCCATTCTTAGCAGCTAGCAGAAAAGTATATAATACTCTGCAACCTACCAGGATCCTCCGTCCATGGGATTTTCCAGGCAAGAGTACTGGAGTGGGCTGCCATTGCCTTCTCCATGCTTAAAACTAGCCAGGTGGATAATCTTTCTACCCTCTTCCAACGTCTGTGTCAGAAGCTTTTTTCCGTCACTATCACTTTAATAAAATTTCTACTACACAAAGCTCTGAGGGACTGAGACTGTCTTTGGTCCTGGAGTTAAATCTTCTTCGGAGACCATGAATCTGGTGAAACACTGTAATCTTTCATCTATCACTTTGGGGTAGTATCTGGGATCACAAGACAAGGTATAAGCTATCAGTCAGAACATCATTAAGATTATTGTTAAAGAATCCCCATATGTCAAGTTAAGGAACTTAGCACTTTTCTATGTATGAGAAGATGCATGAGTCTGGATCCACTAAAATCATTCATTTGATATTGCACCCCACCTATCTGGGGCCAGTATCCTGTGTTTGCACATCCTGAGTGTCCTCAGGACTCACCATGGAGAGTGGCTGCAGTCTGATGACTGCTAGATGGCAGGTTTTCTTCTCCTTCCAAGTTCCTTCAGGCTCACAAGCTCGCCACCCATGATGGCTGCAATTGTTGATGACTATGGCATCCTTTGTTTACCGATATGGCAGGAAATAGTCTATTGTAAAAAATTATTTAACACTCCTTGAAGAGGAAAAATTAGTTGAATAAAGCCACTGAGGAAAGTATAGATAAATCTATGCTCTTCAAATATATATATATATATATTTCGGGAGCTAATTCAGCCAAGCTGAAGATCTAAAACTTTTCTGCAGGAAATTGAGCTTTCTGTTGTATTTATATCCAAAAACTGTTAGAAGAACAGTACTATTTTTCTAGGGTTGTTGTAAGGAGCTACAGCATGGAAACAACAAATGTAATAGCTATTTCAGCACTCCCCCACTCCTCCCGCCACGAGATATTGTACTTACTATGTAATAGAAAGGATTTAGTTCTAGAAAGAAGACTATAAATTTCAGTATGTTTAAGATAATTTACATCTGGTACAACTAATGACAGCTATAACTTTTAAACTTTCACTGTTTCCTAAGCTAACCATGCTGCATTGCCTTCCACAATTGCATAAATCATATAAACATAGATAGTCATAGAGTTACAGCTTATGCCTTCTATTTTAAAGTAAATAAAGAGAGATGAACACATATTAGAAAGCTTCATCTTTTTGGAACTCTGGTGTCAGGAAACCAATTAATTTAAGGCTCTGGAGAATTGAATGTGCCTTGTGACTTTCAGCCTTAGCTTAACAAAACCAGATAACAGCATGATAAGCCACCAACTATTTTAAATATTACGGAGCTAATTTAGCTCATTATATTGGAATAAATAAATGTCTAAGGCATTGCGTTATTTTCTTTTATATAAAGTGGGGCTTCTTCTAAAGGGAGGCATTCTGGTTTCACCTATTTTCTTCTCGAAGAGGGGATTTATTTTATGTCTATACCCTTTCATGATAAACCTTAGATTAACTAGAGACTGAGTTAATAGTTTTGTACAACCTTCTAGAATCTTCATATCCCTTATCTGTAATAAAAGAACATCTGCCCACCTCCATGTAATATGCTGAAAATGAAACAAGGTTGAGAGATCTGTCAGGCAAGGGCTCCTGCCTCTCTCTAACTTCCCTGTTAGCTGACAGTAACAATGGTAACAGTGTTATAACTGAACCCTCACAACTTTAGATTGCAAGGAGATCAAACCAGTCAATTCTAAAGGAAATCAACCCTGAATATTCATTGGAAGGACTGATGCTGAAGCTGAAGCTCCAATACTTTGACCACTTGATACAAAAAGTGGACACATTGGAAAAGACCCTGATGCTGGGAAAGATTGCAGGCAAAAGGAGAAGAGGGCAGCAGAGGATGAGATGGTTAGATAGCATCACTGATTCAATGGACATGAACTTGAGCAAACTCTGAGAAGCAGTGGAGGACAGAGTATTGCAGTACATGGGGTCGCAAAGACTCGGACATGACTTAGCAACTAAACAACATAATAACACAACTTTAGGTCATGATATGGTTCCTCCTGAAAGTATCAACTAAACTGCCTAATTATAAAAATCATAAGATTTTAATAAAGGGATGCGTTTTTTAATCTCTATATCCTCCAGAGCCCTTTGGAGTAGGGCTCTCCTGTCTCTTGCCAGGCTAGTTCGCATCTTCCTAGCAACCATGGAGCACAACGATGCTATCCTCGTTGACCAGAGGCTGAGATATTCATGGCTCACCTCTTGTGGATCTGGTTAAACTGCTTTACAAAGACTTGGCCATACTCATTCTGTATATTCAGATAGTAAGCTTTTTTATACCTCCTCTCCCTATGGGGGTAAACACACCCAAGCTCACACTGCCTAGACCACACTAAGACCACGCTAAGAATTGTCTGCTGCTGCTGCTGCTGCTAAGTCGCTTCAGTCGTGTCTGACTCTGTGCGACACCATAGACAGCAGCCCACCAGGCCCTGCTGTCCCTGGGATTCTCCAGGCAAGAACACTGGAGTGGGTTGCCATTTCCTTCTCCACCACACTAAAAATTGCCCGTTTCTTCCACTTGAATGTAGGTTAGCTTAGTACCCTGACAATGCTTGTTTGTGATTGCCTGGTAGTATTTTTGTGATGATCAAATAAGTCAATAGATACAAAATGGTTTGAAAAGTGTCTAGCCCTAGGATGTTTTTAGTAACTATTGACTAACATCACTACTGTCATTATCATTGTTGATAAATGGACCTTTGAATAGCCACCATATCTCAGGCTTTTTAGATTCTATGGATCAGGAAGAAAGAGTCTCATTTTGCCTTCTAAATGCAAAATTTATCTACTAACAAACTTTGCTAACATCATTAGCACATTATTTCTCATTTGTCTTTCATCCTAATGAAGATGATTCGTTGGCCTGGAATCTAAGTGTAGGTGGATGGTAGAATGTTCACACACCAAAAACTCTAAGAAGTCTTAACCAGAGTGATTATTTTTTAATTCCTAAAAATATTTGCAAAAAAAATCCCTAGATTTTATCAGCAACTAACAATTGCTACTGCCCAAAATAAATAATCAATACTCTGAGACTGTGGTCTTGTATTCTATGGATTACATATTTGTATATATAGCAATAGATAGCTCCATATGCATAACAATGAAAGTTGGGGGGGACATGAGGAAAGAAATTTTCATTTGAAATAAGAATCTAGGATAACTGTCTACTTCACTAGTTTTGTGGCTTAAGCAAACTATTTAATATTGCCAAATCTCAGTTTGCCTGTATGCAACATGGAATAAATATCAGCTGCTCTTCTTGCCTTTAAATTGTACTTTCAATTTGATACCTCCAAAGAAGTAATACGTAAGAAAGTCTTTTGTATGCTGAAAAGTAGTATGCATATGTAAGGGTTTGTTAACTGTAAAATAATATGATAAACACTGAAGTTAAACTTTATAGATTGTGTTGCACTGAGGGTGCAGACATCTGTCTCTTCCCCAAACACTAATCCCATTTGTAGTACATAATTGCACAACTTGGAAAGAAAAATGTTATGATAATCCCAGGCGGTTCCCATTCACCTTCACGAGTTGTTTCTACACTTGCCCCAGAAAACGAATTGTTAATGTGTGTGCTACAAATAATGGCATAAATAATGACCGTGCCAAAGAAACAATCAGCGATTATCCATGCACATTTTATAATAGTCACTTCCAAGTGCGAAATGTTTGGCAACTTAAAGGAAAAAGTTGAACTTGTTAATTTTCTAGCAGGAAGGTTAAGTAGAGACGAAGCAATTCAAACATATGTGAGCAGCCGGGCTCCCTGGCACTTGAAATCCCTCAACAGCTGGTGGAGAGGGCCTACTGTTGGGGATGCATAAGGGCTGGAGGGGATGGGAAGAAAAGGAATGGGCAAGAGAAGACATTGCAGATGTTTTCTTGCAGATTTGTTCTATGTTACTGTCAAAAACTTTTCCAATTACGAGCAAAACTTCTGTAATGGTATAGATAATGACTTCTGAGAACCTATATCATATTAGAAATTATTATTACATGTATATGTTATTATTATTATATGTATATGTAATAATCTCATTTAATCTCCACAAACCATGAAGACAGAAAGATGATACCCATTCTGTAATTTGTATAAATGGAGTTTAGGAGTTTTAAGTGATTTAATTAATGTCAGTGATAGGATCAGTATTCCAATCTGTGTCTATCTGGCTCTGAAGCCCCCATTCTTTATATTGTAAGCGGTTGCCAACTTGGCACTGGGGACAGTTTTCGTGGAAGGCAATTTTTCCACGGGGTGGTGGTAGGGTATGGTGTGGGGATGATTCAAGCACATTACATTTAGTATGCACTTTATTCCTATTATTATTACATCAGCTCTACCTCAGATTATCAGGCATTAGAGCCTGGAGTTTGAGCACCCCTGTTTCATAGCACTCCACTCTCTCTTCAGATCAGGCATATGAAGAAAGGGTCAAGGTGAAGGTGAAAGTTGCTCAGTCGTGTTCGACTCTTTGCAACCCCATGGACTATACAGTACATGGAATTCTCCAGGCCAAAATACTGGAGTGGGTAGCCTTTCCCTTCTCCAGGGGATCTTCCCAACCCAGGGATTGAACCCAGGTCTCCCGCATTGCAGGCAGATTCTTTACCAGCTGAGCCACAAGAGCAGCCCAAGAATACTGGAGTGAGTAGCCTATCCCTTCTCCAGAGGATCTTCCTGACCCAGGAATCGAACTGGGGTCTCCTGCATTGCACACGGATTCTTTAACAACTGAGCTATGAGGGAAGCCCAGAAAAGGCCAAAGAGACCTTCAAATGAATAAGGTTTCCACACTTGCTATCACACACCTTCATGGCAACCAAAGAGAGGCATTCTGTTTTGTATCAAATTTTAACATTAGGCCACAAAATAGACACAGATGTATAGAACAGTCTTTTGGACTCTGTGGGAGAGGGCGAGGGCGGGATGATATGGGAGAATGGCATTGAAACATGTATATTATCACATGTGAAATGAATCACCAGTCTAGGTTCGATACATGACACAGGGTGCTCAGGGCTGGTACACTGGGATGACCGAGAGGGATGGGATGGGGAGGGAAGTGGGAGGGGGGTTCAGGATGGGGAACACATGTACACCCATGGCAGATTCATGTCAATGTATGGCAAAACCAATACAATATTGTAAAGTAAAAAAATTAATACATTAAAAAAAATTAGACAGTGTGACCATCGCAGTGACAATTTCACATAGTTCAAGTTCATATATGAACAAACACTTCATCTTCTATGCTCCAACCTAAAGTGAATCCTCTCTACTTTGACTGTCTAGCCACACTTCAGTCTTTCACTCTACTGTCCAAGTTCCAAAAATCCTTTTAATCCATTCAGACTTAGCTCAAATGTCACCTCCTTTAAGCCATTCCTCAACACCTTTTATAGAAAAAAACTCATAATGACCTTGAATAGGAAATTCTTTCCATGTGCTCTTAAGATTCTTCATCTGAAGCCTTCTTAGAGCATTTTTTTACTTTAATTATATTAATATTTTGGGTCCATATTTCATAATAAATAAAAGATTGTAATCTCAAGGGAGTAGACCAGGTGTTCATATTTTAATTCTTTAAGACAGGAACTATAGTATTCAATAAATGTATATACAAATAATGATGCCAAATATAAACTACACATACCTATATCTTATCAACTTTCATATTGCTTTGAAGATGTCTATTTATAATGTGCTTGACTCTAGCACTTAAGTAGGGGGACCTTGCTTTATACAGATCTTCAAAGCACCCAAATCTATTCTAGAGCCAAGCACTTAGGCGGTGCTCATTGATGCACATTCCATATACAGTGGGCTCCCATGCCCACTGCTGGAACTGGAGTTCCAACTGCACCCAGTAACTAGGATGGATGTAGCTTTTGTTTCTGTTCATCAGCTTTGTGTGTACTTTGGTGCCATGCTTGGCTTCCATGGCTCTTACAGTAAAATTTGGTTCACCAGTTCATTCTCCAATAAAGTGCCTTATGTGCAAATGGCAGTGATCCTGTTTCCTTGTGAAAAGAACTCTTGAGATTTACTCTCTGAACATCTGTCATATACAACATAAAGTAGAGTATATGTATGTATTATATGTATCATATTTTAGATTACATCCCTAATATTTATCTTATAGCTGAACATTTTTACCTTTTGACTGCTTTCATCCAGTCCCACCTCCCCAACCCCTATGCCTTAGATAATCACAAATCTGATTTCTTTTTCTATGAGTTTGTTTGTTTGGTCGGTTGGTTTTGAGGTGTAATTGATCTGTAACACTATGTTAATTCCTGTTACACAGTATAGACAATATAGTGATTCCATATGTCTATAGGTTATAAAATGATGACCAAAGTAAGTTTAGTTTCCATCTGTCACCGGTTATTAACTGTAGTTACTGACTACATTCCTCCCACTGCACACTTCATTCTAATAATGATTCATTTATTTTGCAGCTGAAAGTCTGTCCCTCTTAAATTCCCTCACCTATTTCTTTCCTCCCCTCCATTTCCCACCCTTCAGGCAACCACCTGTTTGTTTGCCTTCTCTATGGATCACTTTCTGTTTTGGTTACATTTGTTCACTTGTTAGGTTTTGTCTATTCAGATCCTTTCCCCATTTTTTAATTAAGCTGTTAGTTTATTTGAGGTTGACATGTACGAGTTCTGTGTATATTTTGGATGTGTGCATGCATGCTCGGTTGTTCAGTCGTGTCCAACTCTGTGACCACATGGACAGTAGCTCACGAGGCTTCTATGTCCATGGAATATTTCAGGCAAAGGTACTGGAGTGGGCTGCCATTTTCCTCCTCCAGGAGAATCTTCCTGACCCAGGGATGGAACTGGCTCTTGAGTCTCCTGCATTGGCAGGTAGATTCTTTACCACTAGTGCCATGTGGGACCCCCCATATTTTGGATATTAACCCCTTATTGGATACATCACTTGCAAATATGTTATCTCATTCAAGAGGCAGACTTTTCATTTTATTGATAGTTTCCTTTGCTATGAAAAAAACTTTTTCGTTTGATGGAGAGTTCAGGCAAACTAAAACTAAAAGAATTTATCACTCAAAACTAGCTTTACAAGAAACGTTAAAAGGACTAATATAAGTAGAGCAGCAAAGGCCATAAATACTGAAATATGAAAATTCCCAGAGGAAAAATCTCATGTGTAAAGGCAAATAATACAGTAAATTTAGTATATCAGCCACTTATATAAAGTTAGTAGTAAAAAGACAAAAGTAGTAAAAATCATCTGTAGCTACAATAAGTAGTTGGATACATAAAAAGATGCAAAATATGACCAAAAAAAACTATAAACAAAGGGGGAGTAAAAATGTAGGATTGTTAAAATGGTTCAAACTTAAGATATTGGCAATTTAAGAGTGGCATGAGGCTTATCTTCATGGGATTCTTTTATCTTATCGTGTTCACCATCACCTTGAAGCAGCTCATCTGACAGAATTGTGAAATTGACTTTGAAAAACTCAACTACAGACCTGAGTGGCAACATCTTACAGGCATGGGACAATGTCTTTCAGTATGTGGCTTATGAGCTAAATCAAAGACCAAGAATTCCTGACCTAGGGAGAAAGTTAATGGATAGATCATTAAAGCTTATGATTCTAGATACTGCAGGGATATACACATTATTTCATGTTTCCAAGAGACCAGCTTCAGATTCCTGGGTCAGAGATAAGATTACCCTGACCTGGGGAATCTAGATGACCATAAATATAGGAGGAACATATTCCTTACTCAAAAAATAAAACAAAACTGTCCTGCTAGGTATTCTGTTATATGCTGCTCAGTGGGGAAACTGGCTGGCATGGACTTTGTTGCACTTGTTCAACTACTTATATTCGATACATGCTATGTTCTTGTTCAGTGGCCAAGTCGTGTCCGACTCTTTGTGACCCCTTGGACTGCAGTCAGTGTATGCTATACATGATTTATTTTGCTAAATGTGCCCTGTCAATGCCTATCATAAATTCTTACAGGAAAGTAATAATTAAAAGTGAGAGACTTAAAGGAGGATTTTTCTATGAAAGAGAGAGGTACCCACTAAGGCCTGCAATTTACTCCCTGTGACATCTCTGCAGTCCTAAAACACAGAGAAAAAAAAATGCAGTCCCAGCACACACAAAGACTTACACTTGGAGTCTGCCACCTGTTAGCTGGGTGACTTCAGGCGAGGCACTCAACTGCCCTAAGTCTCAGTTTTCTGGCCCATATAACGGCATGATAATACTGATCTGTGGTAGTACATCAAGGGGACTGCATTTGAAAATGTTGCAAAATCTGGACTCTGAAATTCTTGCTTGCTGCACACTGAAGTACTCAGTAATATGGTAGCAGTAGCTATAATTATTTTATCAGACATCCAGATTTACAAATTAAATGCTGTCATGATTTGTTACATCCGGAACAGAAAACACACTAATTATATACCAACATTTTTTTAACCTATGAACAAAAATAGAAAATGACAAGTAACTGCTCAAAACTATGCATATAAGTTTCACAGGTTCTTCAGAAAGACTGCTTCTTTCTTTTCAACTTGCAAACAAAGGTAATCTGTTTTCCAAATGTTTTGCCTCTTTCCCCCATCTTTAGCAGTGCCTTATTTACCGGTGTTCTAATGACTTTCTGCTGCTTTTTTCATCAGGTTGTCGCATCTGGAAAAAGAACATATGTACTGCAGGCCCTAATTAAGGCTAACAAAATTATCTCTCACTTCCTGTTTAATCCAATCTGCCAGCAATCAAGAGAAACAGCTACACAATGGCAGACTCACCGTATCTTGGCTGCCTTGCTAACACAGGACATGGTGCCCATGTCAAGTGTGAAACCAAAATGATACCAGATGAGAATGAAAAATGACAATGCACCGCACTTCCTAATAGCAAACAGTAAGGCACTGGCACCCCACTCCAGTACTCTTGCCTGGAAAATCCCATGGACGGAGGGGCCTGGTAGGCTGCAGTCCATGAGGTCGCTAGGAGTCGGACACGACTAAGCGACTTCACTTACCCTTTTCACTTTCATGCATTGGAGAAGGAAATGGCAACCCACTCCAGTGTTCTTGCCTGGAGAATCCCAGGGGCGGGGCTGCCGTCAGTGGGGTCACACAGAGTCGGACACGACTGAAGCAACTTAGCAGCAGCAGCAGCAACAGCAAGCAAGCATTTAGGAAAGCCACAGAAAAAATATTAGGGAGAAATTGGAAAAATAGAGTCCTTTGAAAGTAAGAAAATGGGTAACTTCCTGTTAGGTCACTTCCACTTCTGTTCCCTCCAGACAGCTTTCAAATTAAATCCAACTTGAAGAGAGATTATTTAATTTGACTGATTGATATCCTGTTTTACCAAGAAATGAGTTAAGATGCTTAATATGGCTTTTCTGACTTTGCTTCGGCTCTCAGAGGTTTCATTTTGAGTCAGTACTTGGACATATTATGTTTCTTTGTTTTTTGTGTTTTAATTCATGAGGACTCTTTAGTCATTTTTGTGCCTCTCAGAACCAACTTTGAGACTCAGATTCAGCAAGTTACTTTGTCTGCACCTCTTGGCTTCCCTGAAAATCCGGCCATCCCATGCTTCCCTGTGGTGGTAGGTCCCTGGAATGGCATCTGCTCGGCAACCACTGAGACAGAGGCAGTGATTTCTCAAGAGGGGCTGCCGGGATAGTTCCTACCTCCCCATGGGCATGTGTCCTCGCCCTTTTCCTGCCACTCGGTTTTATTCTTCTTTACTATTTTTCAACCCTCCTCCCTAAAAGTCAGAGAATTCCCTGTGGCAGGATAACTAGGGTCTTTTCCTAGATGATTCATGCCCTTCATCACTGAGGGTAGACGGAAACAGGATGGGTGTTGGATCCAAACAGACCTTTGCTCACCTCTGTCTTCCTATATTCTTTTCTATGTGTTCCTGGGAAATTTCCATTTTTTTTCAGTCTTCATGCTATCATATGAGCTTTTGCTTTGGTTTAAAACATTATATATAATACTATAGAATGGTTGGGGATTAAGTGATAAAACATGATTATAATACGTAAGGCCAGATATATAGTAGGCACGTAACATATATTTTCCTTTATTTCTCTCATATTATATTTAATTGTGTGAAATGGAAGTCATATCATTCAGCCATCTTCCAACCTGACCAGCAATCACAACCTCCAAAAGGGCAAGACTCCTAGTTCCTAATTTGCGTTCAACCACCCATGACACTTAGCTGCAACAGACTAAAGCCCTGCTGCTCTATCAATGGTTATGAATCTACTGCCCTGGTCACATCCTTTTGCACCAAAGAAAAGGCAGAGTTGTAGCCCCCAGAACAATGTCAGAGCACATTAATTTGAAGCTAGAAAATTCCTAAGTCATTGAGCACCTTTGAGGGGCTCTACTTTTTTATTGTTATAATTATAATACAATATTAGATTACTTTCAGGTGTACACCACGGCTTTTTGATATTCTTATACATTATAAAGTGATCATCATTGAAGCAAGACCAATTACCATCCATCATCATAGAAAGTTGTTATAATATTACTGACCATGTTTACCAGATGTACAAAATTTATTTAACTTGTAAGTGAAAGTTTGTACCTCATGATCCCTTCCCCTTATTTTGTTCATCCCCCAACCCCCTCTGGAAACTACTAATTTGTTCACTGTATCGGTTTTGTTTTATGGCAGTTACTCAAAAGACAAGAAACAAGTGTTGGGGAGGGTATGAAGGAAGGGGAGCACTCCTGCGCTGTTGGTAGGAATGCACACTGGTGCGGTCACTTTGAAAAACAGTATGAAATTTCCTCAAAAAGCTAAAAATAGAACTACCATATAATCTGGCCATTCCATTCCTGGATATTTACCCAAAGAAGCCAAACACTAATTCAAAAAGATATATGTATCTCTACATTCACTGCAGCCCTATTTACAATAGCTAAGACATGAGGCAACCGAAGTGTCCCACAATAGATGAATGGATCAACAAAATATAGTATACATAAGCGGTGGAGTATCTGTTGTGGGTGTTTGGTCACTAAATTGTGTCCAACTCTTTGTAGCCCCATGGGCTGTAGCCCAGCAGGCTTCTCTATCTACGGAATTTCCCAGGCAAGGATACTGGAATGGGTTGCCATTTCCTTCTCCAGGGGATCTCCCTGACCGAGGAATCAAACCTTTGTCTCCTGCATTGGCAGGTAGATTCTTTACCACCAAGCCATCAGGGAAACCTGTAATGGAATATTGCTCAGTCATAAAACAAAATAATGAAATCTAGTGATTTGCAGTGTCAGTGGACCTGATAGTTATCATGCTAAGTTAGTTGTCGGATAGAGAAAAAAAAATATGTATGGTTTTACTTATATGTAGAATCTGAAAAACAAATGACCAAACAGAACAAAACAGATTCAATTTACTTTTTACTTAGAATAAAGTTAATTCCCCTGGGCGTCATATAAGGGCATGTTAAATACCTGCTTCTCACAGACCTCTTTCTGCTCATCTTCAATCAGAGCCCACAGCTCTGAGTCACTCACATCCACTACAAACTTTCATCTGCGTCTGCATGTATTTCTCATTGCACCACCCTTCCCATCTTCTTGCCTTCTCATTTCTCACAAGACTCAAATCCAAGATACTTTAAAAATTATTCATTAGAAATTCTTTAAGAACAGAAGATGATATTCTGGCCTAGTACCAGACTTATCACACGATGGACAATTAGTATTTGTATACTGAGCAAACCAGGTAGATAGCTACACAGATATTTAAACTTCTCTTATACAAAGCTATACTGCCAGGTAGGTGAAAAGGATGGAGCCACACAGGGTGAGAGAGGCAACGACTTTTGATTTTATTCATAACAACAAATTTATATTTCATTGAACTCTGGGAGATAGTGAAGGATGGGGAAGCATGGCGTGCCACAGTTCATGTGGTCACAAATCGTTGGACATGACTCAGCATCTGAACAACAGCAACAATTTGCAAGGCAATGTGCTAAGAGGTATATATACATTAGCTTATACAATCAGGATTAAAACTCTATAAGGTAAGCATTGGTATACTTAGAGGGATTGGTGGGTTATCAACATACAACTCTAGAGGCTGATGAAGTTGGAAAAAGAATCAAGTCTCTATGAAGCCAAAGCCCAAGCTATCAACGATCTGTTTTTCTGTCCAACAGTACCCCTATGGATGATAACTTCCTTCCAGATTGTCACGTGTAGAGTAACAATATGAATGCTCTTAAAGGGATACTCTAACAGTTTATAGAAATGGCAACAGCAAATGAGTGAAACATTCCTGGGGAGAAATTTAAACTTCCAAACATCTGGTACACTGTGCCCAAACAAATACGGTGGGGCAAAGCTTGCAGCACGGTCGTATTGTGTACCATCAGACTGCTGTGCGTGGTGATGCCGTGAAAAGGTGAGAACAGAGAATGCCCATCATATTTAATCACCATGATAACTTTATGATGTGGGGCATTAAATTTCATTGATTAGCGAATTAACTCATTCCGTTATGGTTAGACAATTTTTCAAAATTTAATTTCTGCCTTGTTCTAGCTGCTGTTGAAATAAATAAAATTTTATATCATCCCCCCTCTTGCTTCAGTTCTTGTATCAACGTAGTGGTGGAATAGGGATTAATATCTTGTTTCATAGAGCACGTCAAAAGCCATTATCGCTATGCCTCTAATGGTCTAGCTCTTTGATTAGTTGGTATGGTGGCTGGAAATTTGAGAAGGACAGGGTTACCATTCAACCAGTGAGAAGAGAGTTGGCACCCCATAACCTGGGAACACTGAATGTTATAAGTTCTTAGAAGTGTTCTCTGGGTATCATTCAGCACCCAAGAAAGTAGAAACTTGAGGCACATTGATTCCACAGGTGTTTTTAGAGACTGGGACTCAATAAGCCCAGCATAGGACTCCTACGTCCAGCATAGGAGAGTGAAACAACACATCTTTCAATGGCTGATATGGGCTAGTGAGCCCATATACTGGCACTATGATTAATTTAAAACCAAGGATACTTCTTTAGTTATTCTGAACTGTCAGAGCACAAAGATTCCTGAATGATCTCTCAGAAAAGAAAAAGAAAACAACTTTTTGATCCTTCTCAAAAAATTAGATAACTGATGTTAGATTTCCAGGCAACTCTAAATTGTAGAAATTACTCCTTGTATAATTAGATACAGGGCAAAAATAAGTTAGTCATTTCCTGCAGCCTGAATGTCTTGATCTATAGTTATGTTCACTAAATACTTATTTGACAAATCTATATTAATCACCAGGCTTCCCAGATGGTGCTGGTGGTAAAGAACCTGTCTGCCAGTGCAGGTAGACAAAAGAGACAAGAGTTCAATCTTTGGGTCAGGAAGACCCCCTGGAGGAGGGCATGGCAACCCACTCCAGTATTCTTGCTTGGAGAATCCCCATTGACATAGGAGCCTAGTGGGCTACAGTCTACAGGGTCATAAAGAATCAGACATGACTGAAGCAACTTAGCATGTATGCACATATTAATCACCAATATAATTTAGGAATTCTGTAATTGTACATGCTCAGTCACTCAGTCATGTCCAGCCTTTTGTGGCCCAATGGACTGAAAACTGCCAGGCTCCTCTCTTCATGGAATTTTCCAGACAAGAATACTGGAGTAGGTTATCATTTCCTATTCCAGGGGATCTTCCCGACCCAGGGATTGAACTCTCATCTCTTATGTTCCCTGCATTGGCAAGCAGATTCTTTACCACTAGTACCACCAGAGAAGCCCGGTGATTAATACAGATATGCTACAGCTTCCAATTTTAAAGGCTCGGTACTGGGAAGAGAAAAATAACTGGTGAATATAACATAGCACAGAATACTTGGGACTACAGTAAGTATATGCAATTGGTTTTAAAGAGTAATAAAAGAGAGGCTACTGATTTCATCTTTCAAGATCAGGGAAGGCCTCCTGGAAAGGGGTCGGGGAGTGGGGGCAAGCTAAGCAGAGATCTAAAATCAATGTAAAATTGAACAGGTCAACAAAGGTCGAGGTGAATTGGTAAGCTTACACATCTTAAAAATGGCAGTGCTTCGGTCCAAAGTCTAGCAATTTCTACTAATGCACACTATTAGAAGGCGGCCTTCATCTAATGAAAACAGGAGTGGATCAACCAAACAAAAAGAAAAGAAAGGCGGACGTCAGCTACTAAGGCCAACACAGACCTCCTTATGAGGCTCCATCCGAGGTCCAATTTCCGAAACCAGATGAGCAGACCAGATGTGCACAGTTAGTCTTTCACCTTACTGGTTCAATAATTCCCATTATAGCGATGGCAATCAAATGCTGGTAGGATCCAAGGCTCAGAGTCTCTCTCTCCCCCTCTAATTCAGGGACATGAAACAGAGTTGCAATTGAATCTCCAGAGGAGAAAGGAAATGCTACTTCCTCTCTGGATGGTCCCCTGCTGATACATTGACTAGAAGATGCTAAGACGAAAAAAGAAGTGTTATAAGTCCCCCGACTTAACATATGCATTGTGTGAAGCACTCGGGAGTCACATATGCAGAGTAAAATACGTGCTGTGCTGCGGCAGTGGTGGCAGCAGTGCGGCAGCCATGGACAGCTGGGGTACCGCCACCATGAATTTGCATGAGATGTAATTTTATTAGATGGATGGGCCAATTTGATTAATCTTAGCAACTGGTGGGAAACAATATATGCATAGAGCATCTCTTTTCCATCCCCGCATCCATTGGTATGTGAGACATTCAACAAAAAGCTGTTAGGAAATGGGCATCAGGCACATAAAAGGTTTATGTTGTTTTTACAAACAAAATTGCTGTTTACAAATATCACACAGCAGGTTCTCTGTTTTATGGACAGAAATAATTCACTCTCAAGCTATAAAGGTCCCAGAGAAATGGGTTTGCTAATATCTATCCCATTTTAAATTACAAAAGACCCATGCCACCATCCCAGAGACTCATACCTTCTTGGCCATGCCTTGAATATTCACACACACCAGTGTCTAATGATGAATCAGAGCTGGGGAGCCTTACTGGCCACAGTCCATTTACAGCACATTAGATAAACATCATTATTCTTTGCAAAGTGCAAGGAAACACAGTTTCTTTAGCAAAATAGCCTTACTCTTCATCTTCCAAAAAGGGATATGTTTCAGGTGATTTCAAGAGCACAGAAAAACAGATTGCAAGCAAATAAAAAGTAATTCCCATTGTAAAGCACTTGTGCAGTAGTCTTCTCAGAGAGTTTATTTATTTTTTTTTAAGAAAATATTCTAAAGCATAAATACTTGCTTTGGCCTATTTTAAGTTTTTTTCTTTTTTTTTTTCCTTTTTTAATTGTCTTTCATTTGACACACCCAACTGCCTCATTTAGGTTGGGATTGGGTTTCAAATTTCTTATTTGTATCATTAATTTATATCATTAATTCAGTAATTTAGCACTCTCCTCTTATGCCCAGTATTAAAGGCATTTATAGAACTTCTTGTTTGAAATGGCAACTAAGCACACATTTGGCCTTTCATCTGTAAAAGCATCTTACTGACGAGAAAACATCACTACAACAAGAGCAGCAAAGAATAAAATTCACCAGGGATGAAAACTTTTGAAAGTATTGACAAAAATTTTAGAATTAATGAATAACTATGCAAATAAAATCTTATAATAATTATAGAATAGAATATAAGCATTATAAAAATTTTAAAATGTGTTGGAAGAAATGAAAAATAGTAGAAAAAAAGTTTAAATGTTAACTTTTAAAAATGAAGTCATCAAAAACTAGACTGTGATATGTTAAGTTTTAATGCTAATAATGCTAATGTTTGTTTGTTTCTTTCTTTTTGTCCTCACCTTACAGCAAATGAGATCTTAGTTCCAGGACCAGGGATCGAACCCATGACCCCTGCAGTGGAAGCACAAAGTCTTAGCCACTGGACTGCCAGGGAAGCCCCTAATGCTGAGAGTTTTAAAGGGCCAGGAGTGCAGCAGAGGGAAGGCTTTGTTGTCTCTGCTTCTGCGACAATGCTGGGTGAGAGTTTTTCCCTCTGTGGTAAGTGAACACATTTGGCTCTGCTAGGTAATAAGGCAAGTATAAAAGTTGTGAAAGTGTCTGTGGGACCTACACAGAGCAATTGCACGGCATATAGGAACTACTTTTCACACCCTAGTGCCCCCGCGACAGTCTACACTCTGCAAGGGGCCTCATGTTTGCTCAACACCCACTGGACCCTAGAGAAGCTCACCTCTTCTTCATTCTCATCAGATCGAATGGTGGGAGGTGAGCATGCCCTGTAGACGCCTTCTCTCTCTGCCCGCCACATCACCCTGCATCCTGTGCTCGTATCATCTCTGTACAAACATCCATTTCAGATGAGCAAACACACGGCATACACAGGGACTCATCCTGGAATTGGAATACCACAGCACATCCTCAGGCACATGGCTGATTGTCTTAGAGCCCACCGCACTTGGATTTAGGGAGAGGAAATCCTCTCGGGAGGAAAACTGCGCTTTGTACACCAGCACTCTCCTATAGAATCTTTTCCCAAAGTCATTCTGTTATAACTGAGAAAAAGAAATGTTTTGTAATAGAAGTGGTTCTGCCCTGGCTTCTCTGAAAATGCTCGGATTTGCATATGGCCTCAATGGCAGGTGACACCTTGACTTTGGAATGAAGAATGCTCAGGCCTGAGAGAACAAGAAAGACCCCTCTCTTTACATCTGGTTACAAGAAGAGCTCATTCCAGCAGCTATTACGATATTCTCATTAAAAGATTATAAAACTCTATTAGCGTGGAAGTTATAGCGGGAATTCTGATGACATTTATGAGATAAGGTAAGTGGGCCATCTGAAGAATCCAAATGCCAGTGAGTGAGAGGGACAAAGAGAAAGGATCCAGAGAGTCTCCAAGGATGTTGACTTGAGCATCTCCATAGGTCACTAGCTTAGAAGGCAAAAGGGAGGACAGGTTGAGGGGAACAAAGATTGTGATCATGCTTTGTGAGAAATTTTAGTTTGATTTATCTGTAGCACACGCTGAAGAAGGTGCTGATCAGACAGTTAGTCTGAAGCTCAAGGTGAATGATCAGAGCTGCAGTAGTATTTAGGAAGTGTCATGTATACCTTTTGGAGAAGGAAATGGCAACCCACTCCAGTATTCTTGCCCGGAGAATCCCAGGGATGGGGGAGCCTAGTGGGCTGCCGTCTATGAGGTTGCACAGAGTCGGACATGACTGAAGCGACTTAGCAGCAGCAACATGTATATCTTTGGTGAATAGGACCACAAGAAAAGATGAGGGCAACTTTTTTCAGAAAACAGAGAAAAACTAGTCTGTATTATTCCATAACATTTTTAGAAGTTCAGTTCAGTCACTCAGTCATGTCCGACTTTTTGCTACCCCGTGAACTTCAGCACACCCTGTCCATCACTAACTCCCGGAGCCTCTCAAACTCATGTCCACTGAGTTGGTGATGTCATCCAACCATCTCATCCTCTGTCACCCCCTTCTCCTCCTGCCTTCAATCTTTCCCAGCATCAGGGTCTTTTCAAATGAGTAAAAGAAGTAAAGTAGTAAATAAAGGATGTCTCTTTCTTTCCTTTTTTTTTTTTTTAAGATTTAAACTCAATTGAATGTTGCCAGTTATCCAAGAGTCCAGTACTTCTACCAGATGTAATGAAATAGCTGCTAAATAAAGAATAAAGCTCTTTGAAGGCAGCTGCTGCAAAGGAAAATCCCATGGACGGAGGAGCCTGGTAGGCTGCAGTCCATGGAGTTGCAAAGAGTTGGACATGACTGAGTGACTTCACTTTCACTTTTCACTTCATGCATTGGAGAAGGAAATGGCAATCCAGTCCAGTGTTCTTGCCTGGAGAATCCCAAGTACAGGGGAGCCTGTTGGGCTGCCATCTATGGGGTCGTACAGAGTCGGACACGACTGAAGTGACTTAGCAACAGCAGCAGCAGCTGCAGAGGTGCCTGACACCCTTCTTTGACATTTTTCTAGAACAGCAACAAAGGTATGATATAGGGAAGAGCAAAGCTGACTGGTGCTTCCCTGGTGGCTCAGTGGTAAAGAACCTGCCTGCCAATGCAGGAGACACGGGTCCAATCCCTGGGTTAGGAAGACTCCCTGGAGAAGTAAATGACAACCCACTCCAGTATTCTTACCTCAGAAATCTCATGGACAGAGAAGCCTAGCGGGCTACAGTCCATGGGGTCACAAAAGAGTTGGACACAACGTAGTGATTAAACAACAAAGCTGACTCCATATTGGATCCGTTTCTTTTACTTGAACCTTTATTCTATTGTTTTTGCCTCAAGTTAAGAATGCTGCCTATCACCTGAAATATATAGAATAGCCCATGCCAAGGATAGCCTTCTGAAAATGAAAGGTATAACACTTTTCCATTCATATAGAGATAAAAAGTTAAGATCAGAGAAGAAATGTGTCTTGTTTTAGGTTATGGGAACATTGTAACCTAGAGGAAGAGCTGCAAAAATGAAGGATTCTGACATTAAGAAGTGTGTAACCATCAACCACACCCACTCCCCACTCCCCGTTTAGTATAAAAGAGGCTTGAATTCTAATTCAAGTAAGATGGTTCTTTGGGACACCAGTTTACCATCTTCTTGGTCTTCTGACTTTTTGAATAAAGTCGGATTTTCTTGACCTAATGACTCATGTCTCAATTTATGGGCCTTTCATGCAGAGAGCAGTATAATCTACTCAATAACAGGTAGGATGGTATGGAAAATAGGACTCCTGACTTTGGATGAATAAAAACTTTCCAAATACTATTTCAAATGTTATTAAGAACATTTCTAAGTTGGAGCCTATAAAATGCTATTTTCTTGCACTCTTTAGTTGAATCACTAAATTCATCCTGATCCTACCAGGAGAAACTTAGTGACAGAGTTAAGCCATGGTTTTGTCCTAATGAATGATTATAGGCAGGAAATTTTATTAGAAAATTAGAATTTCATTGCCACCCATGCAACAGCCTCCAGGGCCAAAATAACAGGACGAAGCTTTTAACATCTCTAACATAATAGTTTAGTGGCTGAAAGAACTGATATCATCACATACCTTTAATCCACAGATCAATAAATTATTATCCTGTCATATGGCATCACGGGGGATACACAGAATATAAGTTGACTTTGTGATTACTCAGCTTAGTCACTGTAAAGTATTGAACATAGGTACTATGTGATACTTTTTTGCTAATTCAGATGCTATCCTGACTTTTTTGGAGTGTAGAGAATCAATCAATAAGTATCTGTTTGTTAGCCAACATTTTCCCTACTCTCTCCTTCATCCTGTCCTCCATAGCCCTCTATGGAATGTTCCAGAATCACAGTGGGACAGATCAAGAAACCAAAGGTAAGATGTTCACAGCTTAGTTACGAAGCAGGATTAAAACAGTTAAAGAAGAGGAGGTGTGTACCAAGTCATTTCAGTCGTATCCAGTTATTTGTGATGGTGTGGACTGTAGCCCTCCAGATTCCTCTGCCCATGGGATTCTCCAAGGCAAAAATACTGGAGTCGGTTGCCATTTCCTTCTCCAGGGGATCTTCCTGACCCAGGGATCAAACCCATGTCTATTATGTTTCCTGCAGCGGCAGGCAGGTTCTTTACCACTAGCACCACTTGGGAAGCCCAGAGAAGAGGAGGTGTGGATATCAAATTCTACAGTCCAGACTGCAAATGTCCTGGAGAAGCTGTTCCATAGGCAATTAGGCAAGTAAACAAGGTCTAAGAAGTAATAATGCCCTTCATGGATTCTGAGTTACATCCTGAAGGGCATAAATGATTTGAATAATCAGAGAGGAGTAGAAAGATAATCTCTGACTCAGAGAAAACAGGATGAATTGATGTTAAAAAGCTTTTATCTTTTAATAATCATCTGAGTTTATAACTTTGTTCTACTTTACATATCAATGAAAATATTGTTGTAGTTTTAATACAAAATAATAATAGATTTTCCAAGAATGCAACAGGTGTATAAATCAAAAGAAAAGTTATAGTTTTTTTTTTTGTTGTATTCAGGAAAGTACAAAACCTTGTTTATAATTTCAGAAAATTATATAGCTTGGCAAAACTGCTCTGATTCTCTGGAACAAGTAACACATTTCTATGTATATACATTTGTAACACTGTCATTCAAATAATGCTACGTTTCCTGTGGGGCTGCTCATTATGGAGCTTCCCCGGTGGTTCAGTGGTAGCAAATCTGCCTGCTAATGCAGGAGACACAGGTTCCATCAGTGGGTTGGGAAGATCCCCTGGAAAAGGAAATAGCAATTCACTCCAGCATTCTTACCTGAGAAATCCCATAGACAGAGGAGCCTGGCGGGTTACAGTCCATGGGGTTGCAAAAGAGTGGGACATGACTTAGCAACTAAATAACAACTGCTCATTAAGGAAGATGGTTTTACCAGATGAGAAATTTCCTAGTTATTGACTATATACTCTTTGAGAGTTTGTTCTTCCCTTGCCTGTATTGTGATGCTTGATTTCTCAGAATGTATTGAAAGCCTCTTTTGACTTAGTATAATTACTTCTTGTAGGTTCCTATCTACTCCCACAACTTCAACTACCATATTTATTTTCATTATTCCCAAATCTGTACCACAAAGATGGACTTTCTGTGATGTTCCAGACCCATATTTCTAACTGCAATTCTCTACATGGATACTTCATTCTATATCTAGGTCATTTGTGTAAAACGTAATTTGTTGTCTTCTCCTCCACTATTTTGTTCTCAATAAATTTATAAATGACTATAAAAACCACCCAGGGCTTTCCTGTTTGGCTCAGCTGGTAAAGAATCTGCCTGCAATGTGGGAGACCTGGGTTCGGTACCTGGGTTGGGAAGATCCCTTGGAGAAGGGAAAGGCTACCCACAGCAGTATTCTGGCCTGGAGAATTCCATGAACTGTATAGTCCATGGGGTCACAAAGAGTCGGACACGGCTGAGCGACTCTCGCTTCACATACCGACCACCCAAATGCCCGAGTGAGTAACCTGAGTGTGATTCTTGACAACTCCTGTTTTTTCACACTGTGCATTCAGTGACCGTGTCCTGATGAGTGAATCTCATATTAATGCAAGTGAAGTGAAGTGAAGTCGCTCAGTCGTGTCCGACTCTTTGTGACCTCGTGGACCGTAGCCTGCCAGGCTCCCCTGTCCCTGGGATTCTCCAGGCAAGAATACTGGAGTGGGTTACCATTTCCTTCACCAGGGGATCTTCCCAACCCAGGGATTGAACCCGGGTCTCCCGCATTGGAGGCAGATGCTTTAACCTCTGAGCCACCAAGGAAGCCATATAAATGCAAACTTACTACCAATTCTGCATTCCCAAGACAGTAACCTATTGAGTTTACAGTCTAATGGTAGCCTATTGCTGTAAAATAAAACATAAGCACACCACTTTTTCCTAGGACAAAAATATTGATAAGACAGCTATTTTGGTTTATTTTGGGCCCTTGGATTGGTATGAAAATCATGATGCTAATAATTATCAATACTAAACAAAAACAACTGTTATTAATGATGTGTGTGTGACTCAGTCATGTCTGATTCTTTGCAACCCCACAGACTGTGGCCTTCCAGGATCCTCTGTCCATGGAATTTTTCAGGCAAGAATACTGGAATAGGTTGCCATTTCCTACTTTCCAATCCAGGGATCGAACCTGAGTCTCATATGTCTCCTGCACTGGCAGGCAGCTTCTTTACCACTCCACCACCGGGGCAGGCATATTATTATTACTAATAACTATAATTAATTCAGCAATAAGCACTGAGTGCAATTCCAAACATATTATATCTGAGTTCACAAAGCAAAAAGTATCATGGGAATGAGTTGGAAGGGATTGGCACAGAAGACTTTTAAGGGAAAACTTTCAAGCCTTAATTAACAACTAGCAAGGTGAAGAGAAAATGATGCAAATAAATTTTTGAGGAATTCAATTCATGCTGTAAGACAAAGAGGTGGTAGAACTGTAACTATCTTTTTAATTAATGTTTATTTTAAAATATATTTTATTGAAGTAGTTGACTTACAATGTTTAAAGGGCACAGCAAGGTTATTCAGTTATACAATACACATATATTATTTTTGAAATTATTTTCCATCATAAGTTATTACAAGATATTGACTATAGTTCCCTAGGATATACAGTAAACCTTCGTTGCTTGTTGCATATCTATTTTTTTAATTAGAAATCTAGCATTCTGTTCATACTAAGTCAAACAAATAGAATCAAAATATCATAACTTTTTTAGTTAGGCAAAAATTCATACATTTTCTCAAATATGTATATTATATATGTGTATGTGTGTGAGTGTACAAAAGCTTTTCTACTACACTTGATAAAAGCATGAGAAAGAACATTAAAAAAAGTAGAGATGGAGAAATTGGAAAACATAAACTAAATGAAATGGGAGTACTGAACATGAAATAGAAAAAGTGAAACAAACTGAATAAAAGTAAAGGAACATCATATAATATGGTTGTTTTTAAACATGATGCTCACTAGAAACATCTGGAGCTCTGGAGGAAAAAAAAATACCTGAGCATTTGTATTTTTCAAAAAATTTCAAGATAATTCTGATGTGCATCTGGATTTTTAAAAAGTGATTACAGATGATCAGATCCTAGTTTTGGTGATGTAGAGTCCTTAACTATTTATCTTGAAAGAAGAATAGTCTCTTTATCTCTGAAATGGAGTCCTGAAACAATGAAATGATTCTAAGATGAAAGGAAACAAAATTTTAGCATAAGGAAGGGAATTAGTGGTCAAAGCTATCTGAAAATGGAGCAACTGTCTTAGGCTGTAGTTCTCTTCCACTGGAGAAGATGATCCAGGAGCTGCTCAATTACAAGGCAAGAAGACACTCAGGAGATTCAAACACGGAGAGGTAGAGCTTGAAGATCATCCAGTACAACTCTGCTGTCTCTGACAAATATGCCCCAGACGTTCTCACTTTCTTGCCACCAGTGTGAAAATTTGTATAAATAAATAGTACTCCAGGTCTTTCCAAATCACACAGAAGTTGCACTCAAGTACAGATCTGTATCCCTGCTGAGAAGAAAGGAGACCCATTCCCAACTGGGAACTTCAAAGATGAACACATATTCTTTGTGGTGTTAATAGATTGCCTGTTGATACCTCTTCCCCACATGCAATTTAAAAATAGCTCAATGTATTAGTCTTACTATTGAAGAGGATATTTTGTGTGTGTGTGTGTGTGTGTGTGTGCAGGAGAACACATGGCTGGTAAAAACCAGCACTCTGTCTTAGTATAGTGAACCAGCAAACAGCTGAACTGAACTGTGACTCAATAGTATCCAGACTGAAAAGATCGATTAATCTTCTCCTCTAGAGCAATTTCAAGATTTCATAGACCATTCACAGACATAAAAAATGAATAGGACACAGCCCAATCAGTCACTTATTTGAGAAAAGAAGACACACTGAACATCTACTGTGGGCTAGCAAACTTGTGACTGAAAAAGATGAATAAAATGGTCACTTAGAGAAACTCACAGCATATTGAGTCTAATAGGTATATAAAAATTTCAGCTGCAGCCTGATTTGTTGTAGATTGCATAGTCTTATACAAATCTAGGAGGAATGATTAACTCTGTCTGAAGAAAGTCAGAAAAATTTCACAGAGATTACATTTCAACTGGGCTTTACCAAAAAGTCCATTCATTCGTTCACTCACTCATTGGTCTACATTTTTATTTGGCATTTTCTATGCTCCAGGCATGACCTTGGGCAAGGAAGATAAAGACTTTATAAAACATTTTTGATTCTGAAGAGCTCATAGAAATGAAAATATAATTTAAATGCCAAACAAATGCTCTAATGATATAGAAGATAGATCATATAAAGGGAGAAACATGAATTTCAGAGGGAAAAATTGGCATATGGTTGGTGGTAAAGGACCAGTGGCCTCAGGTGACAGGAGAGGAAAGGGAAAGGATGTTCTCTACATGGATAAGAGAACGTAGATAGGAAAGATGACGTAAAAGAATAACTGGGTGAAAATGGCCAGGTGTGATGAGACTAGAAAGGAAATTTTGACTTAATTCTGAGAGTCCCTTAATGTCATGCCTAGGACTTCAAATTGAAAGTAACGACATAAGCAGTATTTTGTTCTGAGATTTTTGCTTGTTTGTATGTTTGTTTTTAGCTTTTTGCCTTTCAGATAGACTTGGTGGCATCTTGGAAAATGAATTGTGTTTCATGACAGGGAAGAAACTAAAGACAGACTTTCAGGTTTTCATGTGTGGACCAACTAGGACCACGTATCTATCTATTCTCTCTGTGCATCATATTGTTGCACCCTACCTCGTGGAAACTGATGACTTTGGGTCAAAGTTATAAAGCTTGTAAACTCAGAAAAATAAAGGACATAATACAGATAAGATTTTAAAGGAAACTTATAGTGTCCTGAAAGGAAAAATGTTTTTCAAGATGTTGACAGCAAATTTCAAATAAGCAGTAAACATACTGATTAGATAGGTTTCACCTGTATATCCAAGCATCAAGTCTGTCCACTTTCTTACCAATTGAAATACATGTTTTAGACTTAGTGAGAATTAATTCCCTTAACATGACACTTGCCATTTAAGACCTTTGTAAGTTCTCATTTTTCCTTTAATTTTAATGACTGATAATAATATGTAACAATGGCCAAAGATGCACACAGATGGACAGCCATCAGTTCCTCAGAAGATTGATAATGACCAACTGCTCAAATTCACAGGCAAAGCTATGAACTAAGGTATGAACTACATTAATTAGTTCACACCTTAAATCTTTAAGAAAAATACCATAGTAAACATGGAAGACTTTAAATAAAAAATCTCCAGAAAACAGTCACTTTCATAAGTATAGGATCATCAGAAATAATGTCAAAGAATATTAGAGGTTTTGATAAAAGGCCAACACACACACTAATTAGATGCAATGTAGCTTGATACAGAGAATGCAATGGCATCCGACTCCAGTACTCTTGCCTGGAAAATCCCATGGATGGAGGAGCCTGGTGGGCTGCAGTCCATGGGATCACTAGGAGTCAGACACGACTGAGTGACTTCAGTTTCATTTTTCACTTTCATGCACTGGAGAAGGAAATGGCAACCCACTCCAGTGTTCTTGCCTGGAGAATCCCAGGGACGGGGGAGCCTGGTGGACTACCGTCTATGGGGTCACACAGAGTCGGACACGACTGAAGCTACTTAGCAGCAGCAGCAGCAGTACCTTGATATAGGACCTACTGCCAAAAATGGTGGCATGCAGTGACTTGACAAAGATTTTTGCAGAATGATGTCATATCAAGGGGTCAAGTTTTTAATAAGAAATATAGGTTCAAATGTAATTGTCAATCTTACTGTTTTTAACATAGATATCAATATGAAGTAGAAAGCACACCAACTTTACAAATGAAAAAAACTGAGGCTCGGTTATAAATAACAGGTTCAAGGTCCAGATCACATAGCTCATGAAACTCTACACTTAAAAAACATGTACCGTATATTGCTCTTTTTATATATCAGATGCTGACCTTAGGGTTTTAGTGATGATATAACCATATAACAGCTCCATGAGGTACATACTAATGATGTCCATTTTAAAGATGAAGAGATTGAGGCACAGAAATGTATTAGCTCATTTAATTCACACACACAAAATACCACTGATATCATAAGAACCTTGGTTATTCTCCTTTTTCTGATGAGGAAATTGTGGCGCAGGCAAAGTTGAACTATCACCTCAACACAACATGACTGCTGCTGCTGCTAAGTCACTTCAGTCGTGTCTGACTCTGTGCGACCCCATAGACAGCAGCCCACCAGGCTCCGCCGTCCCTGGGATTCTCCAGGCAAGAACACTGGAGTGGGTTGCCATTTCCTTCTCCAATGCATGAAAGTGAAAAGGGAAAGTGAAGTTGCTCAGTCGTGTCCGACTCTTAGCAACTCCATGGACTGCAGCCTATCAGGCTCCTCCGTCCATGGGATTTTCCAAGCAAGGGTACTGGAGTGGTTTGTCATTGCCTTCCCCACACAACATGACTAATAGATGACAAAACCTATTAGAGTGCAGACTAATCCCACAGCCAGGCACAGCCCCAGACAACCAGTGGTGCCCAAATACTAGTGTGCCAACAGCTATCAGTAGCATCTGCATGTAACATCTTCTAGGAATTCCATAATTTTTTAAATATATTTTCAAATAATGGTGAAGATCTTTTGTTTTTAGAATTCATGTGATTTGTTTATATGCTTTCCTTTGTCAGCAAGGCTTCTCTAAATTATACTGCAATGCTGCTGGGCTAGTTCATTTGTTATATTGCATTTTTTAAAAATTAAGTAGCTTATACTTTACATCTCTTATATACCTTGTCCAGAGGGTCCTACCTTTTATCTTTATGAAAGCTTCTTCAGTCAAGTCTTTGATATGAATCCAAAAATAGCAAGGTCCCCTTGGAGCTTATCCGACTGCCTTCTAAGCAGCATCTTGCATGTTACTTATGTTAATGCCTAAGGACTTTAGGTATAGAAGGATTTACAAAGCATAGCATGGGATGGTGTGAGGTGGAGGGTAATTACTAAAGCCGGGTTAAGCTTAATGGTAGAGTTGTAAGTGGACTGGATGACTAGATATTTGGTTGAGATACCATCCTCATAACTCATATCTCTAATAATAAGTAAGTCACTTTACTTCTCGGAGAGTCAAAAATTTTCATTTATGAGTGGACAGTTACTTAACTCTATCTTATACAATCTTATAAGGATTAGAGATAATGTATGTGAGATGTCTCCTAAGGCAAATAGCAAAGACTTCAAGGATTTTTTGATCCCTGGTGGTCTATGTCTCAAATTCAGAGTGTTATAAACTTGTACAGAAAAAAAAGTTACATCCTTACTTTTACTATTACCAACTAAAATTTAACATTTTTTTGATTATATATGTAGCTAATATAGGTAACAGATGACATACTTAACAGTACCTGTGACTATATTACTAGTAGGGATCATTATAGGTATTTTAATATAACATTATAAGTATTACAGATATATTAAAATATCAGTTGCAATTATCACTACTTTGAAATTCAGATATAACTGAAATATTTTTCTATTTAATGAGCTTAAAAGGAAAACACATTATTAATAACTTTTTAGAAAATATCACTCTATTCATTACATTTTAGAAAATGTATCAGAAGGTAATCAATTAAAATATGCATTTTATGTATGAGTTTATAGACATTTGCAAAATTCTTCAGAGAAAGAGCTCATGAGCTCTTTGAGATTGCCAAAAGTGTTCACGATATAATAAGGGTTCAGGACTCAACTTTTTGCTGTCTTTTCATAGTCTGTTGTACTTAAAAGTCTTAGTCCCTAACAGTTCATCATTATAGACTTGGGGACCAGGATGAGAGTCAGTAGGAGAGAAGCAGAAAGGCTTCCTAGCACTAGGAGGGCTCTGAATGTCTGATCTAGAAATTTAAGATGAAGTTGGAATTGTTTACTTCACACCTGTTCTTATTATCTGTTTCAGTGCCAAGAAACAGACAAAACTGCCAATCTTCAAACAAACAGGCTTCCTCATATTCAGGAATTGAATTCTCCTCTGAGTACAGCTGCTACTTCCATGGGTTCATGACTTCACATGAATCTTTCTTTTGACCCCATTAGCTCAGTTGGTAAAGAATCCACCTGCAATGCAGGAGACCCCTTTTTGATTCCTTGGTCAGGAAGATCTGCTGGAGAAGGGATAGGCTACCCACTCCAGTATTCTTGGGCTTCCTTGGTGGCTCAGCTGGTACAGAATCCACCTGCAATGTGGGAAACCTGGGTTCTATCTCTAAGTTGGGAAGATCCTTTGGAGAAGGGAAAGGCTACCCACTCCACTGTTGTGGCCTGGAGAATTCCATGGACTGTATAGTCCCTGGGGTCACAGTCAGCCACAACTCAGCGACTTTCACTTTTGTCCTACCACATGTTGTGTGATTTGGAGTGGGGACACGTATCCTTACATAAATTCACACCGGTCTCATCTCCCACTCAATCCTACTGTGAATCACCTTCAGTTAAATAGGGAAGCATTTGAGGTACCCATTCATTAGGAAGTCATTTGAGGCACCCATTATTCATCAAGGCACTATCATAATGAATAGCAGATGCGATCAGATATATCACACAGCTCTGAGTATAACCCTCTCCTCCACCATTTATGGATGCACATCTAAGGAAGCCACCTAAACCCCTGAGCCTTAGTTTATTCATCTGCAAAGTGAGAATACCAATTCCTATTTCTCAGGGTAAAGAGTGAATAGATACTCAACGATTGTTAGTTCCATTGAAGTAAAACTTAGCTGTACTTGAGCTGTTCTCAGATAAACAAAGCACAATCCTAAGTACAGCTAAAGGTTTACTTCAAAACCCAATTATGTTATTTCTGAATAATCCATTTTTTTCCCTTCAGGTTTGTTTACTTTATCAGGATTCTTACTTTCTGATCACCTCTGGGTTCATGACTGTATCAAGTTTTTCCTTTCAACAATGTTGGGAAAAGCTGATGCACTTTTGAGTTAGTAACCCCTGAACTTAAATTCCAAAACCAATATTTGCTGGATTTGGCAATTTGGAAATTCATTCACCTTCTTTGAGTCTCTGTTTCCTTACTAGTGAATTAGCTTTAAAATGCCCTAGACAGGCAGCTTTTGTGAAGGTTAATTCACATATGTGTAAGTATCTGACACATAGCAATTTTCCTGGTTTTATTTTTTTTTTTTTTTTTTTTATTTTTTATTTTTATTTTATTTTTAAACTTTACATAATTGTATTAGTTTTGCCAAATATCAAAATGAATCCGCCACAGGTGGTTTTAGAATGGCAGTTATCAGGAGCCAGTTTTATGTATGAGAGGAGGAGAAATGGATCAATGTTTAGATCAGTTTTCTCTGATAAAATATATAAGTAAATATAGATAATATGATATGTTTCATCATAAAGCAGTCTAAGAGAAAACTCAGAAGAGATATACTGTTACTCAAAAAATATCTGATTATATATATAATATATATATGACAATAAACAACAGAAATGGTATGGACCTAACAGAAGCAGAAGATATTAAGAAGAGGTGGCAAGAATACACAGAAGACCTATACAAAAAAGATCTTCATGACACAGATAACCATGATGGTATGATCACTCACTTAGAACCAGACATCCTAGAATGCGAAGTCAAGTGGGCCTTAGGAAGCATCACTAAGAACAAAGCTAGCTGAGGTGATGGAATTTAGCTATTTCAAATCCTAAAATATGATGCTGTGAAAGTGCTGCACTCAGTATGCCAGCAAATTTGGAAAACTCAACAGTGGCCACAGGACTGGAAAAGGTTGGTTTTCATTCTAATCCCAAAGAAGGGCAATGTCAAAGAATGTTCAAACTACCACACAGTTGCACTCATCTCACACACTAGCAAAGTAATGTTCAAAATTCTCCAAGCCAGACTTCAACCATACGTGAACCACGAACTTTCAGATGTTCAAGCCGGATTCAGAAAAGGCAGAGGAACCAGAAATCAAATTGTCAGCAACCACTGGATCCACAGAAAAAGCAAGGGAATTACAGAAAAACATCTACTTCTGCTTTACTGATTACACTAAAGCCTTTGACTGTGTAGATCACAACAAACTGTGGAAAATTCTTAAAGAGATGGGGATACCAGACCACCTTACCTGCATCCTGAGAAATCTGTATGCAGGTAAAAAAAAGCAAGAGTTACAACTGAACACAGAACAGACTGGTTCCAAATTCAGAAAGGAGTACATCTAGGCTATATATCATACCCGGCTTATTTAACTTCTATGCAGAGTACATCAGGCAAAATGCCGAGCTGGATGAAACACAAGTTGGAATCAAGATTGCTGGGAGAAATGTCAATAACCTCAGATATGCAGATGACACTGCCCTTATGGCAGAAAGTGAGGAGGAACTGAGGAACCTCTTGATGAAAGTGAAAGAGGAGAGTGAAAAAGTTGGCCTAAAGCTCAACATTCAAAAAACTAAGATTGTGGCATCTGGTCCCATCACTTCATGGGAAATAGATGGGGACACAGTGGAAACAGTGTCAGACTTTATTTTTGGGGGCTCCAAAATCACTGCAGATGGTGATTGCAGCCATGAAATTAAAAGACGCTTACTCCTTGGATGGAAAGTTATGACCAACCTAGACAGCATATTCAAAAGCAGAGACATTATTTTGCCAACAAAGGTCCATCTAGTGAAGGCTATGGTTTTTCCAGTGGTCATGTATGGATGTGAGAGTTGGACTGTGAAGAAAGCTGAGTGCCAAAGAATTGATGCTTTTGAACTGTGGTGTTGGAGAAGACTCTTGAGAGTCCCTTGGACTGCAAGGAGGTCCAACCAGTCCATTCTAAAGGAGATCAGTCCTGGGTGTTCTTTGGAAGAATGATGCTAAAGCTGAAACTCCAGTACTTTGGAGACTCTGATGCTGGGAGGGATTGGGGGCAGGAGGAGAAGGGGACAACAGAGGATAAGATGGCTGGATGACATCACCGACTCCATGGACATGAGTTTGAGTAAACTCCGGGAGTTGGTGATGGACAGGGAGGCCTGGCGTGCTGCGATTCATGGGGTCGCAAAGAGTCGGACACGACTGAGTGACTGAACTGAACTGAACTGAACCTAATATAGTTTTATTCGTGTTCTTGTTGATCAATCTCCAAGTCATACCTGATTCTTCACAACCTCAGGGACTGTAGCATGCCAGGATTCCTGGTACCTCATCATCTCCCAGAGTTTGCCCAAGTTCATGTCCATGGCATTGGTGATGGCATCCAACTACCTCATCCTCTGTTGCCCTATTCTTCTGCCCTCAATCTTTAATACTAAACTTATTTTAATAGAAAACACTTTATCATGAAATATTTGAAATGTTCCTTTTTGATACATGTTTTACATGTCTCAAAATATTTTTTTTTGAGACACGTTTTACATATTCTACATGTAGCACTGTATTTATGGAGAAGAGCTTCTCATCTAATGAGGGCAATGAAAACAAATTATATAGGTGAACAGGAGAATTATCTGACAAAAGTGTCAAGTGCTTGAATAAGATCGATGTTTAGTAAATTTAAGAGGAAAGAAAAATATTTGTTAGGATGTGCACTAGCCAGAAGATGCATCCAAGTGATATCCAGTCGGAAGACAAATTTTAACTTGCAAAGAACCAAAGGAAACACTTCCCAAAAAAGTAAGAGGGAAGGAAAAGTGATCCAGCTTCATAAAACTGAATTAGGCTAATTTAATCGTCCTATCACTAGATTTAAATGACTAAAAGTATATTTAGTGAAAGTGTTAGTTCCTCAGTTGTGTCTGACTCTTTGCAACCCCATGTACGATAGTCCGCCAGGCTCCTCTGTCCATGGGATTCTCCAGGCAAGAATCCTGGAGTGGGTTGCCATTCCCTTCCCCAGAAGATCTTCCCAATCCAGGGATCAAACCCAGGTCTTCTGCATTGCAGGCAGATTCTTTACCCTTTGAGCCACTGTTTAATGTTACCTTCACTCTTGTATTTATTAGATCTGTCATCCAGCTTTCCAGCTGAGTGTCCTTAGGTATACAATGGTTCCTACAAGGACAGATAATCACAAGTGATCTGATTATCACTGCTGGTTGGGGAAGAGAGGAGCATTTGCTATTTTCTCATTAATATGAAACTGTAAAGGAAGAAAAATTTCCAAATAGAAACTACTGGACTTAACTGTGTTTGAAGTACCAAACAATGGCAATTACTTACCTAGATTCTGTGTCCCTATCAAACTGAGAAAATTGAACAACATCTTTAGCGTGACTGATACAACCAGCTTCAAGCCTGCCCCTCCAAATCTCAACAGTGTGAGTGCACGCTATGTCCCTTCAGTCGTGTTCGACTCTTGCGACCGAAAGGACTGTAGCCCCTCAGGCTCCTCTATCCGTGGGATTGTCCAGGCAAGAATATTGGCGTGGATTGCCATGCCCTCCTCCAGGGGATCTTCTTGACCCAGGGATCTTACCTGCATCTCTTATGTTTCCTGCATTGACAGGCAGGTTCTTTACCACTAGTGCCACCTGGGAAGCCCAACTCTCAACAGAGGATGAGACTAATACTCAGGAGACTCACAGCACAAGTTTCCCATGATTTCATTTGGGGTTTATGACAACTCATGGTGGTGAGCTTTATTATACTCATTTTGTAGAAGGATAACAGGCTCAAGAGGCTAACTTATTAACCTAAGGTTAAAAAAAAAAAAAAAAAACACAGTGAAACTAAACTCAAACCTGCAGACACTAAAATATGTATTCTTCCTCACTTTACAGCAGTGCCTGGGCAGCAAGGCTATGTCATGATTTCTTACTATGCAGATGTGCAATTCTTACTTTCATTTTATACTCTTGTCTCATTTTCCTCCTGTTTATTTTCTTCTTTTCTAGCTCTTGGTTCAATTCCTTACATGAGGTCCTCTATAAAATAGTCTCAACCTAAGGGAAATATTTGTTACAATGTTTTGGTTATTTCTGTGGAACTGAAACATTTTTTACCATTAATATTTAATACTTTGTACAATAGTAAAGAATCTGTCTGCCAGTGCAGGAGATGCAAGAGATATCAGTTCAATCCCTGGATCAGGAAGATCCCCTGGAGGAAGATATGGCAAGCCACTCCAGTATTCTTGCCTGGAGAATCTCACAGACAGAGGAGCCTGGTGGGCTACAGTTCACAGGGCCACAAAGAGTCAGATACGACTGAGTGACTGCACGTGTGCACACACACACACACACACACACACACACACACACTGTCAAAAACAGGGTTCAACCTGATATTGAGACCCAGGACATGTTCCAATGGGAGAAAACCCAAAAGGCCTTTGCCCTGCTTTGGACCTGATGAACTGCTTCAGTAATGAGCACAGAGTACAATTAAGTTTAAGTACCTCCTCAGGCGCTTTGCAAAAGCCGATTCTGATGTAGTTAAACCCATCCACACAGGGAGGGGTAAATTGAATCATGTGAAAATAGAGTTTTGGTTTTTATAAAGTTGATCCACCCCCACTGTTTATTACCCACCTGAAGTCATATGCTTGTGCTTGTGATACCCTTGTGCTTGCTGTATAAATGATGATTAATGTAGAGAATAAGATGCACAAGCACCTTTTTTCCCCCACACAGGTGTTACTAGCAACTGAGGAAGAGCTTCTAAGAATGGGGAGAGATGAGGATGAGACTCACGTCTTTTAATGGCATATATCCTCAGACAGGCTCTGTATTTTAAATGAAATCAAAATCTTGAGACCTCTCTGTTGTAGATCACTGGTAATGCCCTGGTGCCCCAGAAGAGCCTCATAAAGAGGCAATTCAGCAATCAGTGACATAGTCTGACACTTTGCTAGAAGGAACCTCATCTACTTAGTTTTTTTTTTTTTTTTTTAATCTCATTCTCCATATGATGGCAATTTTAATAAGGAGTGAAATTCAAAGTATTTGCCTCAAGTCACTAATTATTCCAACCCAGAGTATATTCCCCAAAGTCCAATTACAGCAGTGCCCCAGAGAGTTAATACTGATGTAAGTATATGGATCAGTGTATCAGCTCCTGGCTTTGTCTTCATTTTGGATAGATTTGATTATTTCACTAGATACTTTACCTAACTGTTAGCTCTACTTGTTTGGCCAACCTTTCCTGCAATATTCACTCATTTGTTCAAAATACGGATTAAGTTACCACCACATGTGAGGCAGTATGCTGGGGTGACACAGAGGAAGAAAACATTCTCCTTAGAAGGAATTTAACCTTCAGTTGTGTGCTTGTGCTCAGTAGCTCACTCATGTCCGATTCTTTGCAACCCCACGAACTGTACCCCGCAAAGCTCCTCTGTCCCTTGAATTTTCCAGGCAAGAACAGTGGTGTTGGTTGCCATTTCTTCTCCAGGGGATCTTCCTGACCCAGGGATCGATCCTGTGTCTCTTGCATCTCCTGCATTGGCAGCAGACTCTTTACCGATAGCACGACCCTGGCAGTCTAGTAACAGGGACATTGAATACGATCAAGCATTGAGATGTTTGACAAGTGTGACATGGGACAGTGTGCCGTAACAGGGAGCTAGGATGGTGGGGAAGTTTTTTCCATCTAAGCAGAGAAAGTTAAAAATGGCATCTTAGAGAAGCTAACAAAATTTTAAGCTGAACAGTGAAGATGGCTGTCTGTTCAGTATGCAAGTGGGAATGAGGAATGCAAATAAGAGTTCTTTCCTGACAGAGGAAATAAAAAGCTCAGATGTATGCAAGTGCAAATTGACTTGGTTTGTTAGGTAGTGCTGGGTACATGCTGAGAAATAACAATAGCTATTATTTATCTGTGTATCCCAGACATGGTTCTAGGCACTATATGTATTCATCCATTGAAAATTCACATGCTTCTTACGATGTAGATACTATCATTTGACTTTTAGAGATGAGTAACCAAGGGTTAGATGACTTGCCCAAGATCATACTGTGAGTAAGAAACAGAAGCAGAATACAAGTCAGCTTGTCTTATATCAGAAAAAATGATATCCACCTTAACGCTAAGTATTCAGGATGAAGCTTACAAGTCATGCCAAGAATTTTGCCACAATCCCATTTGTGGTTTTAATCACAAAGATGCCACCATCCAATTTTCATTTCAAGGGGAAATATCACCAACACTGAAGGATAGCTCATGAAACACTAGTCAAGAGACAGATTATTTCCATAATCCAGACAGAAACTGATAAAAACTACAGTTATAATAATAGTAGAAAGAATGGGGCAGGACAGATTTGATAATATTAGCAGGAAGAATGGGGCATGACAGATTTGTGTTGAGGTAAAGGGGTAAGACTGAGGATAGGTTGTAGAGAATGAAGGTAAAAGGGAAATGGAGGTTGGCACACAAGTTTCTGGATTAATTTTCAAATGCAGCAGTTGTAGTCTTTATGATATTCTCAGAATTGATGAGAAAACAGTCAACAACTCACCTTACATCTTAACTCGTAAAGATACCGTAATGCCTATGGTATAAGATTTAAGTACTTCACACATCTGGAGAAACCCATTCTCTATGCATCAAGTTCCTTTCACCACACTGAATTGAACAGTTTGTCTTCCCCCCGCCTCATAATATATACAGAAAAGAGTTCTCTCTCATCAATCTCGCAAAACCTGGTCATCATGCTTTCAGCTCTACAATGACCTTTTCTTATTGCCTGAGTAATGCCTGCCTAGCCCATTTTGTAACAAATACAGATTGCTTTCCTTCTCTTTCTGTCTGGTGATGAGCTGATTAATAGCAGCACAAGTGGCTGCTCCTTGAGACTAATTAATCACCTGTCATAATTGTTCAGCAGTTAAATAACTATTAATCTGGATGCTAGTCAGAGTGAAGGTTGACAGGGTTAGGAAACAAAGGAAAGTTCTTGGCATGAAATTAAAGCTCAGGTTTTTCTAAGATGCTGCTTTTAAAAATCAGAAGTTGCGCTGTGTTTGAAGAAAAGTCTCTTAAGGACTTTGTACATATGAAAGATTAAGGGACTGCAGGTCATTTCATGCTTATTATTTAACTATTATAGTCTGTCATATGGACTAGTATTATAATTAGCACCATGTGAATAAGCAGATGGCAGTCATCTGAGAACTGTGGGTCAAAGCTTTATCTGGAAGGTATCAAAGAAAGGAGCTTCATTGAATGCATGGAGACTAGGGGAAACATAACAAAATATTTTGCTTTCCAAAATACATGCTGCTATTGCTGCTAAGTCGCTTCAGACATGTCCGACTCTGTGTGACCCCATAGACGGCAGCCCACCAGGCTTCCCTGTCCCTGGGATTCTCCAGGCAAGAACACTGGAGTGGGTTGTCATTTCCTTCTCCAATGCATGAAAGTGAAAAGTGAAAAGTGAAAAAAGTGAAGTCGTTCAGTCATGTCCAACTCTTCACGACCCCATGGACTGCAGCCTACCAGGCTCCTCCGTCCATGGGATTTTCCAGGCAAGAGTACTGGAGTGGGGTGCCATTGCCTTCTCCTCCAAACTCTTGCCCATGTACAAGACTGGAATAGGTGCAATTACAGTCATTCAGGAACCTCGGCACATAGATGAGATTTGCTTCTGGGTCCCAAAAAGACTGTTGCTGCCCACCCAGAGATCTAGCCTCCACAATTATGAGACAGTATGCATTCACTCTTCTAAATCACCTAATTTGTAGTACTTTGTTACGGTACCCTAGTGAACTAAGACAATGTTATATTATTTTCTTTCTATATATTTTATGTCTTTCTCAAATATTATTCTCATTTTCTATCTGCAGATTTTTTTCTTCCAAATACATCTCAAACATCTCTTCTGAAAACTCCCAGGAAGTACTGTTTACACTTTTCTTTATTATATATCAAATGGCAAAGTTAAGACTGAAGTGAGAGGATTCAGGACATTAAGAAAGTTTTCTAGTAAACAAATCTTCCTTTTATAGAATATTAATGCATATTATTTGAAAGAATTCAGTTCAGTTAAGTCACTCAGTCGTGTCCGACGCTTTGCGACCCCATGAATTGCAGCACGCCACGCCTCCCTGTCCATCACGAATTCCTGGACTTTACATAAACTCATGTCCATCGAGTCAGTGATGCCATCCAGCCATCTCATCCTCTGTCATCACCTTTTCCTTCTGCCCACAATCCCTCCCAGCATCAGAGTCTTTTCCAATGAGTCAACTCTTCACATGAGGTGGCCAAAGTATTGCAGTTTCAGCTTTAGCATCAGTCCTTCCAATGAACACCCAGGACTGATCTCCTTTAGGATGGACTGGCTGGAACTCCTTGCAGTCCAAGGGACTCCCAAGAATCTTCTCCAACACCACAGTTCAAAAGCATCAATTCTTCGGCGCTCAGCTTCTTCACAGTCCAACTCTTACATCCATACACGACCACTGGAAAAACCATAGCCTTGGCTAGACGGACCGTTGTTGGCAAAGTAATGTCTCTGCTTTTGAATATGCTATCTAGGTTGGTCATAACTTTCCTTCCAAGGAGTAAGCGTCTTTTAATTTCATGGCTGCAGTCATCATCTGCAGTGATTTTGGAGCCCCGAAAAATAAAGTCTGACACTGTTTCCACCATTTCCCCATCTATTTCCCATGAAGTGATGGGACCAGATGCCATAATCTTCGTTTTCTGATGTTGGACTTTAAGCCAACTTTTTCACTCTCCTTTTTCACTTTCATCAAGAGGCTTTTTAGTTCCTGTTCACTTCCTGCCATAAGGGTGGTGTCATCTGCATATCTGAGGTTATTGATATTTCTCCCGGCAATCTTGATTCCAGCTTGTGCTTCTTCCAGCCCAGCGTTTCTCATGATGTACTCTGCATAGAAGTTAAATAAGCAGGGTGACAATATACAGCCTTGACATACTCCTTTTCCTATTTGGAACCAGTCTGTTGTTCCATGTCCAGTTCTAACTGTTGCTTCCTGACCTGCATATAGGTTTCTCAAGAGGCAGGTCAGTTGGTTTGGTATTCCCATGTCTTTCAGAATTTTCCACAGTTTATTGTGATTCACACAGTCAAAGGCTTTGGCATAGTCAATAAAGAAGAAATAGATGTTTTTCTGGAACTCTCTTGCTTTTTCCATGATCCAGCAGACGTTGGCAATTTGATCTCTGGTTCCTCTGCCTTTTCTAAAACCAGCTTGAACATCTAATTTTTTTATTTCACACATAACTGTCCAGTCTCCCCAGCACAACTTATTGAAAAGACTACCTTTTCTCCATTGTATATTATTTCCTTTTTTTGTTGTGGGTATTTTTGGGGGCTCCAAAATCACTGCAGATGGTGACTGCAGCCATGAAATTAAAAGACGCTTACTCCTTGGAAGGAAAGTTATGACCAATCTAGGAAGCAAATTCAAAAGCAGAGACATTACTTTGCCAACAAAGGTCTGCCTAGTCAAGGTTATAGTTTTTCCTGTGGTCATGTATGGATGTGAGAGTTGGACTGTGAAGAAGGCTGAGCGCTGAAGAATTGATGCTTTTGAACTGTGGTGTTGGAGAAGACTCTTGAGAGTCCCTTGGACTGCAAGGAGATCCAACCAGTCCATTCTGAAGGAGATCAGCCCTGAGATTTCTTTGGAAGGACTGATGCTAAAGCTGAAACTCCAGTACTTTGGCCACCTCATGGGAAGAGTTGACTCATTGGAAAAGACTCTGATGCTGGGAGGGATTGGGGGCAGGAGGAGAAGGAGATGACAGAGGATGAGATGGCTGGATGGCATCACTGACTCGATGGACGTGAGTCTGGGTGAACTCCGGGAGTTGGTGATGGACAGGGAGGCCTGGCGTGCTGCGATTCATGGGGTCGCAAAGAGTCGGACACGACTGAGCGACTGAACTGAACTGGCCGTTAAGTGTGTAAGTTTATTTCTGGACTCTCTATTTTGTTCCATTGATTTTTGTTTCTGTTTCTGTGTTATTATCATATGGTTTTGATGACTAATTTGTAGCATAGTCTGAAATCAGGTAGTGCGATTTTTCTAGTTCTGTTCTTCTTTCTCAAGATTTCTTGGGTTATTCAGGGTCTTTTGTGTTTCCATACACATTTAAAAAATATTTCTAGTTCCATGAAAAATGTCACTGGTAGTTTGAAGGGACTGCATTGAATCTATAGATTCCCTTGGGTAATATGGTCATTTTAACAACATTAAATCTTCCAGTCCAATGACGTGGTTTATCTTTCAATCTGTTTATGTTGTCTTCACTTTCTTTCATCAGTGTCTTAGTTTTCTGAGACAGGTTTTGCCTTTTTAGGTAGGTTTATTTCCAGGTATTTTATTCTTTCTGATGTGATGATAAATTGAACTTTTCCTTAATTCCTATTTTCTGAAAATTAATTTTAGCATAGATTTCTGTATATTCATTTTGTATACTGCAACTTTACCAGATTCAGTGGTGAACTTTAGTAATTTTCTGGGGGTGTCTTTAGGGTTTTCTATGTATCATATCATGTCATCTGCAAATAGTAACACTTCTACATTTTCCTTTCCAAATTTGGATTACTTTTATTTCTATTTCTTTCGTGACTGCTATAGCTAGGACTTGCAAAACTATGCTTAATGAAAGTGATGACAGTGAGTATCCTTGTCTTATTCCTGATCTTAGAGGAAATGCTTTCAGCTTTTTACCATTGAGTTTGGTATTATCTGTGGGTTTATCATACCTGGCCTTCCTGATGTTGAGGTATACTCTCCCTATGCCTACTTTCTGGAGTTTTTAACCACAAACTTATGTTGAATTTTGACAAAATTGTGATTAATTTGAATTTTGACTAAATCAGGATGGCCATATGGTTTTTGTTATTCAGTCTGTTACTGTGGAATTTGATATCAATTTATTTGTAGATACTGAAAACATTTTATATCCCTGGGATAAATCCTACTTGATTATGATATATGATCCTTTTAATGTACTGTTGGATTGGGTTTCCTAATATTTCCTTGAGGATTTTTCTGCTATATTCATCAGTGACATTGGCCTGTGATTTTAACACCACATCTATTTTAACATCTATTTACAAAAATAAATTCAAAATAGGTTAAAAGCCAACTATATGACTGGAAACCATAAAACTCCTAGAGGAAAAGATAGGCAGAACACCCCCTTTCACATAAATCATAGGACTATTTTTTGGATCTGTCTTCTAAGATAAAGGAAATAAAAGCAAAAATAAACAAATGGGACCTAATTAAACTTAAACATCTTTGCATGCCAAAGGAAACCATTGAGAAAATGAAAAGACAACCTGCTGAATGAGAGAAAATATTTGCAAATGACATGACCAATTAGAGGTTAATATCCAACATATATAAACAGTTAATGAAACTCAACATCAGAAAAACAAAAACAGTTTTAAAAAATAAAGCAGAAGACCTGAATATGCGTCTTTCACATGCAGATGGCATGTGAAAAGATGCTCAACATCACTAACCATCAAGGAAATGCAATTCAAAACCACAATGAGATATTACCTCACACCTGTCAGAATGGGTACCAACAAAAGGACATAAACAAATAGCATGTGAGCAAGGATGTGGAGAAAAGGGAAACCTTGGATGTTGCTGGTGGGAATGTAAACTTGCATATCCACCGTGAAAAACAGTCTGGAGGTTTCTCAGAAAACTAAAAACTAGAAGTACCATATGACCCAACAATTCCATTCCTGGATGTTTATCCAAAAAAATTAAAAACTGCTAATTTGAAAAGATACATGCACCTCAATGTTCATAGCAGGTTATTTTCAATTGCTAAATATGGAAGCAACCTAGGTTCATCAAGAGATAAATGGATTAAGAAGATGTGTGTCAGTGTGTGTGTGTGTGTGTATATATATATATATATATATATATATATTCCAACATTCCATTGGAATGGAATGGAATATTGCCACTGCTGTTGAGTGGCTAAATCGTGTCCAACTTTTTTGTGTTTCCCTGATAATTAGTGATGTTAACCTCACAGCCTGTAACTGGCCAGGCTTCTCTGTCCTTGGGCTTTCCCGGGCAAGATTACTAGAGAGGGTTGCTATTTCATTCTCCAGAGGATCTTTTGAATGCAGGGATCAAACCTGCATCTCCCACTCGGCAGGCCTATTCTTCACCAATGGGCCACCTGGGAAGCCCCACAATGGAATACTACTCAGTTATTAAAAAAAAAAAATGAAAATTTCCACTCTCAGGAACATGGGTAGATGTGGAGGGTATCATGCTAAGTGAAGTAAATCAGAGAAAGAAACTACCATATGATATCACTTTTATGTGCTGTGCGTAGTTGCTCAGTTGTGTCCAACTCTTTTCGACCTCATGAACTGTAGCCTGCCAGGCTCCTCTGTCCATGGGCATTCTCCAGGCAAGAATACTGGAGTGGGTTGCCATGCCCTCCACATTTTCCCAACCCAGTGATCGAGCCCAGGTCTCCCACATTGCAAGCGGATTCTTGACCATCTGAGCCACCAGGGAAGCCCATCACTTATATGTGGATTCTAAAAACAACAGCAAACTAATGAATACAACAGAAAAGCAGAAGATTCACAGAGAGAACAAATTAGTAGTTACCAATGGGGAGAGGGAAGAGCAGAGGATCAATAAAGGGGCAGGAGAGTAACAGGTACAAAGTGTTAGGTATACACCATTAGAAAGCTATACAGTGTAACTGGGAAATAAGGTCAATATTTTATAATAACTACAAATGGAGTATAACCTTTAAAATTGTGAATCACTATATTGTACACCTGTAACTTATAAAAGATTGTACATCAACTATGCTTAGGCTTCAGCAATACATGAACCATGAACTTCCAGATATTCAAGCTGGTTTGGATCATGGAAAAAGCAAGAGAGTTCCAGAAAAATATCTATTTCTGCTTTATTGATTATGCCAAACCCTTTGACTGTGTGGATCACAATAAACTGTGGAAAATTCTGAAAGACATGGGAATACCAGACCAACTGATCTGCCTCCTGAGAAACCTTTATGCAGGTCAGGAAGCAACAGTTAGAACTACACATGGAACAACAGACTGGTTCCAAATAGGAAAAGGAGTATGTCAAGGCTGTATATTGTCACCCTGCTTATTTAACTTCTATGCAGAGTACATCATGAGAAATGCTGGGCTGGAAGAAGCACAAGCTGGAATCAAGATTGCCGGGAGAAATATCAATAACCTCAGATATGCAGATGACACCACCCTTATGGCAGAAAGTGAAGACGAACTAAAGAGTCTCTTGATGAAAGTGAAAAAGGAGAGTGAAAAAGTTGGCTTAAAGCTCAACATTCAGAAAACGAAGATCATGGCATCTGGTCCCATCACTTCATGGCAAATAGATGGGGAAACAGTGGAAACAGTGTCAGACTTTAATTTTTTTGGCTCCAAAATCACTGCAGATGGTGATTGCGGCCACGAAATTAAAAGATGCTTACTCCTTGGAAGGAAAGTTATGACCAACGTAGATAGCATATTCAAAAGCAGAGACATTACTTTGCCAACAAAGGTCCATCTAGTCAAGGCTATGGTTTTTTCCAGTAGTCGTGTATGGATGTTGGAGTTGGACTGTGAAGAAAGCTGAGCACTGAAGAATTGATGCTTTTGAACTGTGGTGTTGGAGAAGACTCTTGAGAGTCCCTTGGACTGCAAGGAGATCCAACCAGTCCATTCTGAAGGAGATCAGTCCTGGGTGTTCATTGGAAGGACTGATGCTAAAGCTGAAACTCCAATACTTTGGCCACCTCATGAGAAGAGTTGACTCATTGGAAAAGACTCTGATGCTGGGAGGGATTGGGGGCAGGAGGAGAAGGGGACAACAGATGATGAGATGGCTGGATGACATCACCAACTCGATGGACATGAGTTGGCTTAAACTCCAGAAGTTGGTGATGGACAGGGAGGACTGGCATGCTGCGATTCATAGGGTCGCAAAGAGTCAGATATGACTGAGTGACTGAACTGAACTGAACTGATGCTTAGGTTAAAAAAAAAAAAAAAAAGCTATAAGTTGTTGGAGGTCTCTGGTTCTCTGCACTGAAAGGGTTTCCCCTCTCTGCTTTGTCTTACCTTGACCCCAAAGAATCTCATGCTATATAAAATTTGAGCATTTATAGATTCCCAAAAGGAGAAGACAATGGCGACCCACTCCAGTACTCTTGCCTGGAGGATCCCATGGACGGAGGAGTCTGGTGGGCTGCAGTCTGTGGGTCGAAGAGTCAGACACGACTGAGTGATTTCACTTTCACTTTTCACTTTCATGCACTGGAGAAGGAAATGGCAACCCGCTCCAGTGTTCTTGCCTGGAGAATCCCAGGGATGGGGCAGCCTGGTGGGCTGCGGTCTAAGGGGCCGTGCAGAGTCGGACATGACTGAAGCGACTTAGCAGCAGCAGCAGCAGCAGCAGCAGATTCCCAAAGGCCAGTTTCTAGGTATACAAGAAGAGGAAAAATTAAATCTGCCTTTGTATGGCTATTTGCTTAATGTGAGCCAGCCAGGGCTGAAATCCATTTGAATTATGACAGATGTCTCCTCATCATATTTAAGCTTATTAGTGAACTGCAGATATGAGAAATGCATTTTTCATCAATGCCTCAGTTATTCTGAACCAAACATTTGTGAGACTTGACCTATAAATTACACTTTCAAGAACACAAGGATTTAACAAAGGAATGTATTATGATTAATGGTCTGGTGCCAATGGAATTAATGATTTTCTATTAAAAAATACTATACTCATGAGTCTTGGTCATGAATGTATGAGAGATTTCATTAAACCATTTACTCCTAATAGATTTCTTTTCTATATATAAGTGTGGGCCCTTCACATGTGAACTGAACCTGGATTTAGAAAAACTTTCCCAACATGCCTTAACAGGTATCAAGCAAGAGGGATTGACAATTTTTATATACTCTCAGTTGTCTTCAATATAAAGTCAAAATTCCTTAAAATGGCTTTATGTCGTGTCCTCTGCCTGTTTTACCAACCTCATGTCTTTTAATCTTTCCACTGTGTAGTACTACAGATATTATGAGCTTGATTATTTTATTGAATGCCATTCTGTTTCACATTTATGGACCCCATAATTGCTGCTTTCCTGCCCTAGAACATTCTCCTGCTATTTGTGTGCTAAGAAATTACCCCGGCAAGTCTGTGTGCTCTTTCTCTTTTTTTCTTTCTCTCATCTTATAGACACATTCATTCCAGCACTGTAGTTATTCTTTGTTCACCTACTTCTCCAGTGGACTGAAGGCATCCTGTGGACAGTGATCTTGTTTGGACCATCTTTCTGTGCTAAACACTTCACATGGTAACTTGCATAGAATGATCCTTCAGTTTATGGTTCTTTTTTTCATTTTGGGCTGTTGTAACAAACTATCATTACTTGTGTGGCTTAGACAACAGGCATTTATTTCTCACAGTTCTAAAAGCCATGAAACTCAAGACCAGGAGCTGAAAGATTTGGTTTATGGTTAGGGCCTCTTTCACAGAGAGAAGCATTCTTGGTGCATCTTCAAATGGCAGAAAAAGGGAGCCCTTCACTCTGTATCCTCTTATAGTGGTACCAATCTCATCATGAGGGCTTCATCCTCATTACCAAACCCAAACCCAAACCTAATCAACTCCCCAAAGGTCCTGTCTCCAAATGCCATCAGTAGGGATTAGACTTCTAAATGTGAATCTTTCAGGGAGATATTTTGTCCATATCAATGTGTGAGTGACTGAGTTGATGAGTGAGTGGAAGAGAAAATTACTGGGAAAGCTGATAGTTTCCTTTAAATTAATGTTTGTTTTTCTTTTCTTTATATATATATATAAAGAAAACACATTCAACTGTGGTTATATTGGTGGAACTGTCAGAATGGACCCAATACTATATGTACAGGGAGTTTTATTGAAGTTGTAAGGCAAGATTTTGTCTAGATCCAATTCTTTATGCAAATGGTGGTCTCTATGAATGGCAAGAACCAAAGGGGAGGGCCTGAGTAAAACTGGATTCTCCCTCTCCCTCTCCATTTTAGACACGACTGTGAAGGTGCCAAAATGACTGATCAGAACTCTTGGGGGTGAGTTCCATGCTGATTAGTGTCAACACATTTCTGGGAAATAATCTCATGCTAGGAAGTGAGGGAATTTAAAATGCAGTCTGTCTGCTCTTTGGAGTTGGGATAAAATATGATGGCCTCATGAGCACTGGAAACAATTTGGTAGGAAATACAAAGATATACTTGTATGATAGACTATTATTGGCTCTTAATTTTTCACGTTTCTATATTTATCTTTAAGTTTTTGATAATGACTTTTGAAAGTTATAGATTATCTCAGCTGTTCAAGGGGATCTAAGTGGATCCTTGACCTATAAGATTTCAATGTAGAAAAGCTTAGCTCCTTGAGCTGAGCCCAAGAGTTGTATTAAATTGATGAGAATATAATTAAATATTATTGGTCTAGCCCTCTTCAGTGTAATTGTCTCTGTTCAGAGCTGTGTATCTAGGTTTTTATATCTCAAGAAAAGTTGTATCTACTAACCTTTGCCCCTAAGGTTACACGGACACAGTGGCTGGTAGAATGTAGGCATTCATTAATATAAGTGAATGATAGCCATGGTTATGAAATTCTGGAGAATTTTTTCAGCTATCCAAGAATTAACAGATATTTCTTTAAAAAAAAAAAAAAACCTTTTAAATAATAGTAACTGCCACTCTCCATAGGATATCAAGGACAAAAGAAAAAAAAACATTAAAATTACTAAATCATTGTTAAGAGTTCTGACCCCAATATTTTCCAAGTTATTATGGCTAATAACTTAATATTTCTAAGCTTCCATTTGATTAAATAGAGGACGTAAAATTTATTATGCCTACATTAAAGTTTATTGTGAGAATTAAATGGGATAAATTAGCACCTTAAGCTAACAATAAACCAGGTTGTTAAATTAACACTTGGAGCAGAAATGGCTAACTCACCCCCAAAATTTATGCTCCTTTTCTGTAATGTAGAGATATTCTGGGATTTAATTGCCCAAACAAGAACTACAGATCCTAGTCCCCTTATATCAAGGTAGGATTAAATGAAAACTATAATTATTTGCCAGCAGAATGTGAATGGAAATGATTTATGTCACTTCCAGGCCCACAGGCTTAAGAAACAGATACAACTACCCCAGCATTTCATCTCTGTCTCTGTCAGCCTGATATCAATGTCATTGTCAACCTTCAAAACCACTATCTGAAAGATATTACAACTTCCATCGTTCTGGATCACTGAATGATTGTCTACCACAGAGTCCCATAGCTTTCTAGGACCACTCAAATTAGATAAGTGAGGGGGAAAAAAAATTGTGTTGAGCTCCTGAAACTTGGAGATGATAAAAGCAGTTTCGTTACTCTAACTAGCCTGTCACCTGAGATGCAGTGCTAGTCAACAAGCTGCATGATATTGGCTTATTGGCTAAATGGTGGGCATCAAGCAGGTAGACAAAGCAGTTTGGAAAGAAAAAGAGTTCTGTTTTACTGTGACAAAATAATCAGTAAAACAATTTACCAGCAGGTCCTATAGGTCAAGGGAAAATGGCTAGATTGAGTCAGAATTTAATGTGTGTGGCCTCTATTGGCTGTCCAGAGTATTCTAAAAAGATATGAACTCAAGCAAAGATTGGATGATTTTCAAGCAGAGATCAAAGGAATTAGAGAAAGTGTAGAGATTAACAGCCTTACAGATTGGAAAAGTTTCCTGCTTTGGGGCTCACAAACAGCAAGATATCAGGTTGTTAAAGACTTTGTGCATCAAAGAATCACTAAATCTCCTCAAATTAAACAGAGAACTTCAGCTGTGTTGCAAATATCACATTAACAATGTTATATCCCATTTAAGTCTGCTCTTTGAGATGGTTTCTAGATAGGATGTCAATGAGAAAGCCAAGAGATAAAGCAGATTTAAGAAACGTATATAGGAAACTATGTTAGACGTGATCACTTGTCCATGGAATTGACTACAAACAAATTGTTGAAAATATTCTAAATATTTAAAGGGATCACACTGCTAAAGGAACCATAGCACAGATTTAAAGTATTAAAAATACCCTTGGCCCTTTGAACTTTCATAGTCATAGAGGAGGTTGTGAGAATTTCAGATATGTCATGAAATATAAGAAGGAAGTTCAAGACAGTGAACCTAGCAACAATTAAGGACAATAGGCAAAATAGTTTCTCCCAAGGAGCATATCACCATCTAATCACAGAAATCTCCCAACCACAGGACAGAGGTCCTTACAATGCTGTTCCTGGAGGATCTCATTATTGCTATAGACTAGGGACCACCATGGGCTTCCTAGGTGGCACAAGTGGTAAAGAATCTGCCTGCAAATGCAAGAGATATAAGAGATGTGGCGCAGGTTCTATCCCTGAGTCAGGAAGATCCCCTGGAGGAGGCCATGCAACCCACTCCAGTGTTCTTGGCAGGAGAAACCCATGGACAGAGGAACCTGGTGGGCTCCAGTCCATAGAGTCGCAAAGAGTCAGACACGACTGAAGTGACTTAGCACGCATGGGATTATTAGTAGTAGTAGTAGTATTTTATTTCCAAAAGGGAGTTTTCAATTACATATTCTGTCCTTGTGTTCTGTATTACACACTGAGTGTGATAGTTACTCAGTTGTGTCAGACTCTTTGCGACCCCATGGATTGTAGCATGCCAGGCTCCTCTGACCATTGAATTCTCCAGGAAGAATACTGGAGTATTCTTTCTTCAGTATTTCTTTCTCCAGTATTTCCTTCTTCAGTATTTCCTTATCCAGTATTACACATTGGGTAATGAATGAACAAGTTGTCTTAAAATTCATAGCTTTAAGAATAATGAGGAGTTAGATTTGATCTTATGTAGAGTATTTTGATTACCCAGAGATTCAGTCCATGAGATGAGTAAAGTATTCCTAGGTAATTTGAGATTCTCTCCTTTGTGGAAGGTAACACTAGTATTCAAGAACTCCCCTGCCAATTCAGGAGACATGAGACACAGGTTTGATCCCTGGGTCGGGATGATCCCCTGAAGGAGGGCATGGTAACTCACTCCAGTGTTCTTGCCTGGAGAATGCCATGGACAGAGGAGCCTGGTGGGATATAGTCCCTATGGTCACAGAGGGTCAGACATGACTGAAGCAAACATGCATGCATGCATGCATAAAGAGAAAGGTTATGACTATAGTCTATGCTTGGGAAGAAGGGTGAAATTTGATGACCAGAAGGGTAGATCTTAGTAGAGATGGCAAACTGTCCACCAAAGATCTATATTCTCTTCTATAAAGTACATATTTTATTTATTTATTAATTTTTGAGAAGCAGCTCTTCAATCAAAAAATATATTTTCCAGAAGATGGTTGCATAAAGACAGGGCCATCAACTTCCTGGTAAGGAATTCTAAGCATAAGTGATGTGAGCCACTTCTGGTCCATGGTGATTAAGAAGAGTTCCTTCATGCCTTCTCTTATTCTTCTCTTATCTGTAATTTAAAAGTCATATGGTAGGGACTTCCCTGGTAATCCAGTGGCTAAGACTCTGCACTTTCAATGCAGGGGCATGTGTTCCATCCCTGTTTGGGGAACAAAGATCCAGTAGGCTGTATGGCATAGACAAACAACGACAACCACAACAGCAAGTCATATAGAAAACAGGGCATGACACTGAGTCCAGCACTTGGTGACAACTGATCAATCGCCCAACTCTGAAGATGCAGATTCAGCCCTCATGGGGTCTTCTTACGCTATATCAACTGCATTCCCTTTGGTCCAAACACCTGTTTCTTTCATGCTTTATTTTTTTTCATATTTTCGTATCTGGCATCATTTCCTGGAGGACAATTTGAAATTTCAGTGGCCAGTTTTGGAAAATTTTGACATGAAGGAGGCATTCATTCTAGACATACTTGAGAACAAAAGGAAAATTAGAAAATGGGGAGGAGCCAAGATGGCGGAGGAGTAGGACAGGGGAGAACACTTTCTCTCCCACAAATTCATCAAAAGAGCATTTAAGCGTCGAGTAAATTCCACAGGACAGCTTCTGAGTGCCGGCAGAGGACATCGGGCACCCAGAGAAGCAACCCAACTCTTCGAGGGGAGGTAGGAAAAAAATATTAAAAAAAAAAAAGGGAGACAAAAGAGGAGGGACGGAGTTCCGTCCCGGAAAGGAATCTTAAAAAGAGAAGTTTCCAAACATCAGGAAACCTTCTCACTGCGAATCTGTGCCGAGCTTTGGAAGCACAGAGGGCAACATAACAGGGAGAAAAAATAAATGAACAATTTAAAACTCGCAGATTGCAGAGCCCTACAGTAACTCCCCAGCAGAGAAGCAGCGCAGGCGCCTGCATCCGCCATTAGCAAGACGGGGCTGGGCAGGGAGGCGCGGCGTGGGCTGCATCGCTGGGAGTAAGAATTTGGCCTGAATACCTGGCGCTGTCTGAGCGAAATAATTTGGGCTAGCAAACCAGACTGTGGGATACCTACCACGCGAAAAGCCAGCCCTAACCTAAGACCGCCGGGCCAGCGCACGCGAAACAAAGGACTGAGCAGAGATAGCGGCTGCAGACCTTCCCCTCTCCGGTGACAGGCAGCCAGAGCCGGAAGGGGGCAATCGCAGCCCCAGAGAGACATTATCTATAAAATTGTAAGCAGGCTTCTTTGCTAACTAAAACTTCTTGGGGTCTGGACGGTCAACATCTGCCTGAGAAGGTGCGCGGTTTTACATCCAGATAACCGAGTGGCGGGAGGCGATAAGTCGCAGCATTGGCGCCTCGCCTGGGAAGAGCAAATTGGCGCTCGGACCTGGGAAGAGCACAAAACGCAGGCCCAACTGAGTCTGCGCCTCTGAGGACTACCGAGTGCCTGAACCTGAGCGGCTTGGACCTGGGAGGTGCATGCAGCCCAGGGCCAGCCTCGGATTGTTCAGCGGAACAACCTAGAGTCCGAGCAGTGTGGACAGGGAGGCTACACGCGCCGTGGCGAGGGCAGACCCAGGGTGGCTGAGGCACTGCGAGCCCACGCCAGTGTTATTTGTTTGCAGCATCCCTCCCTCCCTCCCCACAGCAGCGACTGAACAAGTAAGCCTAAAAAAAAAAAAAAAAAAAAAAAAAAAGTGTCCTCCACCGTGCCCTTTGAGTCAGGGCGGAAACCAGATACTGAAGAGACTAGCAAACAGAAGAAGATATAACAGAGGGAAACGCCTTGGAAGCTACAGGCAATAGATCAAAACCCTGTGGTTACTACGGACTACATAGGAAGGGCCTATAGATCTTGAGAAATATAAATCTGACCAAGGAACTAGCCAAAAATGAACTGAACCCACAACACCCAAAAAAAAAAAAAAAACACAAAAAAGTCCTAGATATTTTTTATTATTTTTACGATCATTCTTTCTTTTTTTTAAAAAAAAAAAAAAAATTTTAAGTCCTCTATTGTTCCTTTAATTTTCACTTTTATAACCTATTACTTTGCAAAAAAAAAAAAAAAAAAAAAAAAAAAAAAGACCCTATTTTTTTCTTCTTCAGCAAACTTCATATATATATATTTTATAATTTTTTGACCTTGGTTTTTTTTTGTTGTTGTTTTTGTTTTTTTCTTCTTTTCTTTAACATTGTATTTTTGAAATTCCAAACTCTACTCTAGATTTTTAATTTTCGCTTTTTGGTATATGTTATCAATTTTGTACCTATAGTTTTTTTTTATATAATTTCTGTGACTTTTTTTTTTTTTCTTCTTCTCTGTTTCTTTCTCTTCTTCTTTTATATAACATTGTATATATGAAATTCCAAACTTTACTCTAGATTTTTAATTTATGCTTTTTGGTATTTGATATCAATTTTGTACCTGTATTTTCTTTATAATTTTGTGACATTGTTCGTATCTGTTTGTTTGTTTTCTCTCTTTTATTTTTCTTCTTTTTTTTTTTTTTTTTTTAACATTGTATTTTGAAATTCCAAACTCTACTCTAGATTTTTTTTAATTTTGCTTTCTGGTATTAGTTATCAATTTTGTACCTGTACTTTCTTTATAATTTTATAACCTTGTTTTGTTTTGTTTGTTCGTTTTTTCTCTCTTTCTTTTCCTTCTTCTTTTCTTTAACATTGTATTTTTGAAATTCCAAACTCTACTCTATATTTTTAATTTTCGCTTTCTGGTATTAGTTATCAATTTTGTACCTGTACTTTCTTTATAATTTTTGACCTTGTTTGTTTTTGTTTGTTCGTTCTTTCTCTCTTTCTTTTCCTTCTTCTTTTCTTTAACGTCGTATTTTTGAAATTCCAAACTCTACTCTAGATTTTTAATTTTTGCTTTTATGTATTTGTTACCAATTTTGTACCTTTAAGGACCCAATCTTCAGGACCCATTTTCACTAGGGAGTGAGATTACTGGCTTGACTGCTCTCTCTCCCTTTGGACCCTCCTTTTTCTCCACCAGGTCGCCTGTGTCTCCTCCCTAACCCCTCTCTACTCTACCCAACTCTGTGAATTTCTGTGTGTTCCAGACGGTGGAGAACACTTAGGGAACTGATTACTGGCTGGATCTGTCTCCCTCCTTTTCATTCCCCCTTTTATCCTTCTGGCCACCTCTGTTACCTTCCTCCCTCCTTCTTCTCTTCTCTGTATAACCCTGTGAACATCTCTGAGTGGTCCAGTTGTGGAGTGCACATAAGGAAGTGACAACTGGCTAGCCCACTCTCTCCACTATTGATTCACCTCATCTCATCTGGGTCACCTCTAACTCCCTCCTCCCTCTTCTCTTCTCCATGTAACCCTGTGAACCTCTCTGAGTGACCCTCACTGTAGAGAAACTTATCATCTTTAATGTAGATGTTTTATCAATGGTGTTGTATAGAAGGAGAAGTTTTGAAACTACTGTAAAAATAAGACCAATAATCGGAAGCAGGAGACTTAAGTCCAAACCCTGACTCCAGGGAACTCCTGACTCAAGGAACATTCATTGACAGGAGCTCATCAAATGCCTCCATACCGACACTGAAACCAAGCACCACACAAGGGCCAATAAGTTCCAGGGCAAGACATACCAAGCAAATTCTCCAGCAACAAAGGAACACAGCCCTGAGCTTCAAGATACAGGCTGCCCAAAGTCACCCCAAAACTATAGACATCTCATAACTCATTACTGGACATTTCATTGCACTCCAGAGAGAAGAAATACAGCTCTACCCACCAGAACACGACACAAGCTTCCCTAACCAGGAAACCTTGACAAGCCACCTGTACAAACCCCCACACAGTGAGGAAACGCCACAATAAAGAGAACTCCACAAACTGCCAGAATACAGAAAGGACACCCCAAACTCAGCAATTTAAACAAGATGAAGAGACAGAGGAATACTCAGCAGATAAAGGAACAGGATAAATGCCCACCAAACCAAACAAAAGAGGAAGAGATAGGGAATCTACCTGATAAAGAATTCGAATAATGATAGTGAAATTGATCCAAAATCTTGAAACTAAAATGGAATCACAGATAAATAGCCTGGAGACAAGGATTGAGAAGATGCAAGAAAGGTTTAACAAGGACCTAGAAGAAATAAAAAGAGTCAATATATAATGAATAATGCAATAAGTGAAATTAAAAACACTCTGGAGGCAACAAATAGTAGAATAACAGAGGCAGAAGACAGGATTAGTGAATTAGAAGATAGAATGGTAGAAATAAATGAATCAGAGAGGATAAAAGAAAAACGAATTAAAAGAAATGAGGACAATCTCAGAGACCTCCAGGACAATATTAAACGCTACAACATTGAATCATAGGGGTTCCAGAAGAAGAAGACAAAAAGAAAGACCATGAGAAAATACTTGAGGAGATAATAGTGGAAAACTTCCTAAAATGGGGAAGGAAATAATCACCCAAGTCCAAGAAACCCAGAGAGTCCCAAACAGGATAAACCCAAGGAGAAACACCCCAAGACACATATTAATCAAATTAACAAAGATCAAACACAAAGAACAAATATTAAAAGCAGCAAGGGAAAAACAACAAATAACACACAAGGAATTCCCATAAGGATAACAGCTGATCTTTCAATAGAAACTCTTCAAGCCAGGAGGGAATGGCAAGACATACTTAAAATGATGAAAGAAAATAACCTACAGCCCAGATTATTGTACCCAGCAAGGATCTCATTCAAGTATGAAGGAGAAATCAAAAGCTTTTCAGACAAGCAAAAGCTGAGAGAATTCTGCACCACCAAACCAGCTCTCCAACAAATACTAAAGGATATTCTCTAGACAGGAAACACAAAAATGGTGTATAAACTCGAACCCAAAACAATAAAGTAAATGGCAACGGGAACATACTTATCAGTAATTACCTTAAATGTAAATGGGTTGAATGCCCCAACCAAAAGACAAAGACTGGCTGAATGGATACAAAAACAAGACCCTACATATGTTGCCTACAAGAAACCCACCTCAAAACAGGGGACACATACAGACTGAAAGTGAAGGGCTGGAAAAAGATTTTCCATGCAAATAGGGACCAAAAGAAAGCAGGAGTAGCAATACTCATATCAGATAAAATAGACTTTAAAACAAAGGCTGTGAAAAGAGACAAAGAAGGTCACTACATAATGATCAAAGGATCAATCCAAGAAGAAGATATAACAATTATAAATATATATGCACCCAACACGGGAGCACCACAGTACGTAAGACAAATGCTAACAAGTATGAAAGGAGAAATTAACAATAACACAATAATAGTGGGAGACTTTAATACCCCACTTACACCTATGGATAGATCAACTAAACAGAAAATTAACAAGGAAACACAAACTTTAAACGATACAATAGACCAGTTAGACCTAATTGATATCTATAGGTCATTTCATCCCAAAACAATGAATTTCACCTTTTCTCAAGCGCACATGGAACCTTCTCCAGGATAGATCACATGCTGGGCCATAAAGCTAGCCTTGTAAATTCAAAAAAATAGAAATCATTCCAAGCATTTTTTCTGACCACAATGCAGTAAGATTAGATCTCAATTACAGGAGAAAAACTATTAAAAATTCCAACATATGGAGGCTGAACAACACGCTGCTGAATAACCAACAAATCACAGAAGAAATCAAAAAAGAAATCAAAATTTGCATAGAAACGAATGAAAATGAAAACACAACAACCCAAAACCTGTGGGACACGGTAAAAGCAGTCCTAAGGGGAAAGTTCATAGCAATACAGGCATACCTCAAGAAACAAGAAAAAAGTCAAATAAATAACCTAACTCTACACCTAAAGCAACTAGAAAAGGAAGAAATGAAGAACCCCAAGGTTAGTAGAAGGAAAGAAATCTTAAAAATTAGAGCAGAAATAAATGCAAAAGAAACAAAAGAGACCATAGCAAAAATCAACAAAACCAAAAGCTGGTTCTTTGAAAGGATAAATAAAATTGACAAACCATTAGCCAGACTCATCAAGAAACAAAGGAGAAAAATCAAATCAACAAAATTAGAAACGAAAATGGAGAGATCACAACAGACAACACAGAAATACAAAGGATCATAAGAGACTACTATCAACAATTATATGCCAATAAAATGGACAACGTGGAAGAAATGGACAAATTCTTAGAAAAGTACAACTTTCCAAAACTGGACCAGGAAGAAATAGAAAATCTTAACAGACCCATCACAAGCATGGAAATTGAAACTGTAATCAAAAATCTTCCAGCAAACAAAAGCCCCGGTCCAGACGGCTTCACAGCTGAATTCTACCAAAAATTTAGAGAAGAGCTGACACCTATCCTGCTCAAACTCTTCCAGAAAATTGCAGAGGAAGGTAAACTTCCAAACTCATTCTATGAGGCCACCATCACCCTAATACCAAAACCTGACAAAGATCACAAAAAAAGAAAACTACAGGCCAATATCACTGATGAACATAGATGCAAAAATCCTTAACAAAATTCTAGCAATCAGAATCCAACAACACATTAAAAGATCATACACCATGATCAAGTGGGCTTTATCCCAGGGATGCAAGGATTCTTCAATATCCGCAAATCAATCAATGTAATACACCACATTAACAAATTGAAAAATAAAAACCATATGATTATCTCAATAGATGCAGAGAAAGCCTTTGACAAAATTCAACATCCATTTATGATAAAAACTCTCCAGAAAGCAGGAATAGAAGGAACATACCTCAACATAATAAAAGCTATATATGACAAACCCACAGCAAACATTATCCTCAATGGTGAAAAATTGAAAGCATTTCCTCTAAAGTCAGGAACAAGACAAGGGTGCCCACTTTCACCATTACTATTCAACATAGTTTTGGAAGTTTTGGCCACAGCAATCAGAGCAGAAAAAGAAATAAAAGGAATCCAAATTGGAAAAGAAGAAGTAAAACTCTCACTATTTGCAGATGACATGATCCTCTACATAGAAAACCCTAAAGAATCCACCAGAAAATTACTAGAAATAATCAATGACTACAGTAAAGTTGCAGGATATAAAATCAACACACAGAAATCCCTTGCATTCCTATACACTAATAATGAGAAAACAGAAAGAGAAATTAAGGAAACAATTCCATTCACCATTGCAACGGAAAGAATAAAATACTTAGGAATATATCTACCTAAAGAAACTAAAGACCTATATATAGAAAACTATAAAACACTGGTGAAAGAAATCAAAGAGGACACTAATAGATGGAGAAATATACCATGTTCATGGATTGGAAGAATCAATATAGTGAAAATGAGTATACTACCCAAAGCAATTTATAGATTCAACGCAATCCCTATCAAGCTACCAACAGTATTCTTCACAGAGCTAGAACAAATAATTTCACAATTTGTATGGAAATACAAAAAACCTCGAATAGCCAAAGCGATCTTGAGAAAGAAGAATGGAACTGGAGGAATCAACCTACCTGACTTCAGGCTCTACTACAAAGCCACAGTTACCAAGACAGTATGGTACTGGCACAAAGACAGAAATATTGATCAATGGAATAAAATAGAAAGCCCAGAGATAAATCCACGCACATATGGACACCTTATCTTTGACAAAGGAGGCAAGAATATACAATGGATTAAAGACAATCTCTTTAACAAGTGGTGCTGGGAAATCTGGTCAACCACTTGTAAAAAGAATGAAACTGGACCACTTTCTAACACCATACACAAAAATAAACTCAAAATGGATTAAAGATCTCAACGTAAGACCAGAAACTATAAAACTCCTAGAGGAGAACATAGGCAAAACACTCTCCGACATACATCACAGCAGGATCCTCTATGACCCACCTCCCAGAATATTGGAAATAAAAGCAAAAATAAACAAATGGGACCTAATTAACCTTAAAAGCTTCTGCACATCAAAGGAAACTATTAGCAAGGTGAAAAGACAGCCTTCAGAATGGGAGAAAATAATAGCAAATGAAGCAACCGACAAACAACTAATCTCAAAAATATACAAGCAACTCCTACAGCTCAACTCCAGAAAAATAAACGACCCAATCAAAAAATGGGCCAAAGAACTAAATAGACATTTCTCCAAAAAGACATACAGATGGCTAACAAACACATGAAAAGATGCTCAACATCACTCATTATCAGAGAAATGCAAATCAAAACCACTATGAGGTACCATTTCACACCAGTCAGAATGGCTGCGATCCAAAAGTCTACAAATAATAAATGCTGGAGAGGGTGTGGAGAAAAGGGAACCCTTTACACTGTTGGTGGGAATGCAAACTAGTACAGCCACTATGGAGAACTGTGTGGAGATTCCTTAAAAACTGGAAATAGAACTGCCTTATGATCCAGCAACCCACTGCTGGGCATACACACTGAGGAAACCAGAAGGGAAAGAGACACGTGTACCCCAATGTTCATCACAGCACTGTTTATAATAGCCAAGACATGGAAGCAACCTAGATGTCCATCAGCAGATGAATGGATAAGAAAGCTGTGGTACATATACACAATGGAGTATTACTCAGCCATTAAAAAGAATACATTTGAATCAGTTCTAATGAGGTGGATGAAACTGGAGCCTATTATACAGAGTGAAGTAAGCCAGAAGGAAAAACATAAATACAGTATACTAACGCATATATATGGAATTTAGAAAGATGGTAACAATAACCCGATTATGCGAGACAGCAAAAGAGACACTGATGTATAGAACAGTCTTATGGACTCTGTGGGAGAGGGAGAGGGTGGGAAGATTTGGGAGAATGGCAATGAAACATGTAAAATATCATGTAGGAAACGAGTTGCCAGTCCAGGTTCGATGCATGATGCTGGATGCTTGGGGCTGGTGCACTGGGATGGCCCAGAGGGATGGTATGGGGAGGGAGGAGGGAGGAGGGTTCGGGATGGGGAACACATGTATACCTGTGGCGGATTCATTTTGATATTTGGCAAAACTAATACAATTATGTAAAGTTTAAAAATAAAATAAAATTAGAGAAAAAAAAAAAAAAAAAAAAATTAGAAAATGGAGAAAAATCTTATGAAGAGATTCATTGTCCTATCTGCCAAAAAGAAAGATGACTTTGCGTAATACATGAGATCTCCCTCTTTCAGCTCCATGCCCCAGGGATTGAAAGAAAAAGTGAAAGTCTCTCAGTCGTGTCCGACTCTTTGCAACCCCATGGACTATACAGTCCATGGAATTCTCCATGAATTTCAGGCCAGAATCCTGGAGTGGGTAGCCATTCCCTTCTCAGGGGATCTTCCCAACCCAGGGATCGCACCCAGGTCTCCCACATTGCAGACAGATTCTTTACCACCTGAGCCACAGAGGAAGCCCCTCCAGGGATTAATAAGTACCAATTTATTGACTGGATAATTTAATGAAATAATCAAGGAACTGAGTTACTATTAAATCAGTTCTAGAAAAAACTCTTTTTTTGGGTATCTGTCTTAACATGGCTTTTCTAAAAGTCAGCCTTCTCCTTTCCTTGCAGAAGGAAGAAAATGTACCTTTTAAGGTGATAATTTTATACCCCAAAATGGTAACTGGGAAGAAAACACTTCCTAGTTATTGGACAAGAAGTTAAATACTTAGAGCTTTCGAAGCTATTTCAAGAATATTTTAAAATTTGATTTATGTATGTATTACTTTATAAATCATATTTTATGTTATTTTCCTGACAATGAAATAATCTATGAACCGACTCAACTGATTTAATTTAGTTTAGAAAAAAAAACATATAGAATAGTTACCCAAAGTATAAGATAGTGAATACGATCTGCCTGTTTGTTTATGGTTTATTAAGATGATAAATTAAATATATGTGTTGTTGTATTACATATGTGATAAAATTAATTTTGTTTTCACTCTAAAATTAAGAAGGGTTTAGTTTTGGTTTTTATTTTTTTAATTGGAGGATAATTGCTTTACAATATTGCATTAGTTTCTGCCATACATCAGCATGAATCAGCCATGGTGTATATATGTGTTCCCTCCCTCCTGAATCTCCCTCCCACCTCCCACCCCATCCCACCCCTCTAGGTTGTCACGGAGCACCGGGTTTGCACTCCCTGCGTCATACAGCAAATTCCCACGGGCTCTCTATTTTACATATGGTAATGTGTATGTTTCGATGTTACTCTTCCTATTTTTCCCTCCCTCTCCTTCCTGCACTGTGTCCACAAGCCTGTTCTCTATGTCGATGTCTCCTGTGCTGCCCTGCAAATAGGTTTATCGGTACCATCTTTCTAGATTCATGTATACGCATTAACACATGTATTTTCTCTTTCGGATTCACTTCACTCTGTACACTAGGCTCTAGGTTCCTAAAACTGACTCAAAGGTGTTCCTTTTTATGGCTGAGTAACATTCCATTGTGGAGAAGGCAATGGCACCCCACTCCAGGACTCTTGTCTGGAAAATCCCATGGATGGAGGAACCTGGTAGGCTGCAGTCCATGGGGTCGCGAAGAGTCGGACATGACTGAGCGACTTCACTTTCACTTTTCACTTTCATGCATTGGAGAAGGAAATGGAAACCCACTCCAGTGTCCTTGCCTGGAGAATCCCAGGGATGGGGGAGCCTGGTGGCTGCCGTCTATGGGGTCACACAGAGTCGGACACGACTGAAGCGACTTAGCAGCAGCAGCAGCAGCATTCCATTGTATATATATGCTGTATATATGTATATATACAACTTCTGCCATTTAGATGTGTGTATATTAATGTTCTTGGACTGCCATAACAAAATACCATAGACGGCGTGGCTTAAGTAAGAAAAATTTATTTTCTCTCAGTTCTGGAGGCTAGAAAATCCAAAATGGAAGTTCCAGAAGAATTCTGTTTCTAATGAGAGCTCTCTGTCTGAGTAAGAGATGGCTGCCTTTTTGCTGAATCTTTATGATGATTTCATGGTGGAAAGAGAAAGCAAGCTCTCTGGATTTCTCTTTAAGGACAGTAGTCCTTTTAGATTAGGGACCCACCTTTATGACCTCATTTAACCTTCATTACTTTCTTATTCCAAATATAGTTGCATTGGGGGTTAGGGTTCCACTGTAGAAATTTGAGGGGCACAATTCAGTCTAAAACAATCTGACTATATGTGAATAAAAATAAGCTGATGAATGTCTTATTGTATATTGTTAAATGGACAATCTCCATATGAAGTAAAATTAAACTGTTTCTGCATAATGATTAAATTAATCTCTGCTTGGATTGCAGAAATACCGCACACTATGTTATATGTCTTTTGGCATAATCTTGAATCATTCTAACAAAAAAAATCTTTAGTTTTGAAAAAAGTTAAAAGTTCCTAATGATCACGATTTCAATGCTATATATTTTAAAAATATTCCCTATAACTGTATTTGCCTTTGGATATTACTGGCATGTTCATGCATTTTCTCCTTCAACAAATTATTTCTAATGGCAAATGCAGAATAATAAAATGGTTAAGATATCTTTTATGTCTAGACTTTCTTTGTTAGTACAAAGATTTCCTACTTACTTGTAAAAAAAAGGGACAATATGAATAGTTTCTCTTTCTCCAAATTTTTATTTACTAAAAATTATTGTGACAGCTCTTTTTATTTACCCACTTACAGGAAATAAATGTCTGACAAATCAGTAGAGAAATTCAATTTTCCTAGGTTAGTTATGTATAAGTAAAATATTTCGATATAAATATTTGTTGTTGTTTAATTGCCAAGTCATGTCCAACTTTTTGTGAACCCATGGCCTGGAGCCAGACAGGTTCCTCTCCCCATGGGATTCTCCAGGTAAGAATACTGGAGTGGGTTGCTGTGCCCTCCTCCAGGGGATCTTCCCAACCCAGGGATCAAACCCACATCTCCTATGTCTCCTGCATTGGCAGGTGGGTTCTTTACCACTAGCACCACCAGGGAAGCCCCAGCATATATTCTGCTGCTCCTGCTAAGTCGCTTCAGTCATGTTCAACTCTGTGTGACCCCATAGACGGCAGCCCACCAGGCTCCCCCGTCCCTGGGATTCTCCAGGCAAGAACACTGGAGTACATATTCTGCTGCTGCTGCTGCTAAGTCACTTCAGTCGTGTCCGACTCTGTGTGATCCCATAGACAGCAGCCCACCAGGCCTCGCCATTCCTGGGATTCTACAGGCAAGAACACTGGAGTGGGTTGCCATTTCCTTCTCCAATGCAGGAAAGTGAAAAGTGAAAGTGAAGTGGCTCAGTCGTGTCCGACCCTCAGCGACCCCATGGACTGCAGCCCTCCAGGCTCCTCCATCCATGGGATTTTCCAGGCAAGAGTACTGGAGTGGGGTGCCATTGCCTTCTCCTGTACATATTCTACTTGCCTGTAATACAAAGCTGACAGAACTTTAAAGGTGGAGCTGAAATCTTGATGATGTTTGATTGCTTACAATCAAAGGATTTTATATTATTTCCCCAGATAGGCCAAAGATTTGTTTAGGTTATTGTGTATCTATTCTCAAGAGAGAGGAAGGCTTTTCTTTGTTAGAAATCCACAGCTTTCATAGTACAGCAAAGAAAAATAATTGCCTAACTTTCCTTTCTTACCTAGGCCCAAGCTATCTAAAGACAGAAGCACTCATTTTACTAAAGTTGTTTTTAAGGAAAAAAAAAAATTATCAAGCTTATGTTAATAAGCATACACTCAAAAGAATTGCAAACAGGTATTCATATAGTGCTATTTATATGAATGTTCATAGCAGCATTATTTTCAATAGGCAAAAAGTAAAAACAATCCAGTATCCATCTATGGATGAATGGATAGCCAAATGTGGTATGTATGTCCTTACAATGAAAATTATTCAACTACAACAGAAATTAAATTCTGATTCATACTACCATGTGAATGAACCTCAATACAATTAAGCAAAGTGAAAGAAGCAAGACATAAAAGGTCATATATGATTCCATTTATATGAAATATATAGAATAGATGAATCCATAGAGACAGAAGGCATATTAGTGGTTGCCAAGGGCTGAGGAAAGGGGGAAGGAGAAGTGATTGCTTAGTGCTTAATGGATATAAGGTCTCTGTTGGAAGTGGTGAAAATACTTTGAAGCTAGACAGAGGTGATGGTTCTACAACACTGTCAACATGTTGCAACTGCTGAACTGTTCATTTTAAAATGGTGACTTTGGTTGTGTGAATTTCACCTGCAGATGCACAAAAATATAATGAGTCAAACTTTCAGAAACTCTTGAACTTCCTTGGCCTAAAGTTCATTTTGACTTTAATGACCATAGCATCAATTCTACTGGAAGTCCATCTACTCTTTTCTTATGAACTAAGAATTTCCGCTCTCTTGAAGTACTTCGATCATTCCTGGACACTCCCTTATTACAGGCTAACATGTTATCATTACAGAGGACCCTCTCAGTGCACTCAGTCTTATTACCAAGACATACAGTTTTTTCTCAACATCTTATAAAAAAAAAAAGAACAAATAAACAAAAACAACTCTTCACAATTTGAAACCCAGAGATTTCATCTTTTCTAAAAGGCCTCAGAGAAAGATTAGCCTGGAGCTTCAATGGAAAGGACCTTCCAGGGACCGTGGTTGTTTAGTTGCCAAGTAGTGACTCTTTCTCAGCCCCACAGACTGTAGCCCACTAAGCTCCTCCGTCCATGGGATTTCCAAGGCAAGAATACTGGAGTGGATTGCCATTTCCGTCATTCAGTTTTGGAACCCATTGTGCTTATTCTTAGATCTAGGTGTCTCAATTATAAAGTGATGTTAAGTTGACATCTAGTCACCAAAGGACTGTTTCAAGTGACAACCTCAAACTAAGGATTCTTGCTGCTGCTACTGCTAAGTCACTTCAGAAGTGTCCGACTCTGTGTAACCCCATAGACGGCAGCCCACCAGGCTCCCCCGTCCCTGGGATTCTCCTGGCAAGAACACTGGAGTGGGTTGCCATTTCCTTCTCCAATGCATGAAAGTGAAAAGTGAAAGTGAAGTCACTCAGTTGTGTCCGACCCTCAGCGACCCCATGGACTGCAGCCTTCCAGGCTCCTCTGTCCATGGGCTTTTCCAGGCAAGAGTACTGGAGTGGGGTGCCATTGCCTTCTCTTGCTAACGCTTAAAACTGTTTTAAGTACACAGCTCTTTCCCTGCCCATTCTATCAGGGGAATGCAAATCAAAAGTACAATGAGCTATCACCTCACACCTGTTAGGATATCTACTATCAAAAAGACAAAATGTAAAAAGTGTTGGCGAGGATGTGCAGAAAGGGCAATGCTTATACACTGTTGGAGAGAAAGTCAATTAATACAATTATTGTGGTAAATGAGTATGGAGGTTGCTCAAAAATTAAAAGTAAACTACCGTCTTATCTAGCAATCTCATTTGCTGGCATATATCCAAAGGAATAGAGATCAGAATCTTGAAGGGCTATCTGCACTCCCATGTTCCTGGCAGCATCATTTACCATGGACAGAATATGAAAGCAACCCTAATTCCATTTAACAGATGAATGACTTACAGCATGTAAGAGATGTATATGCAAATAAAGAAAACTATCAGTTTTTTTTTTTTTTAAGGAATTCCTACCATTTCCCACAACATGGATGGAGCTGGAAGATATTATGCTAAAGGAAATAAACAGAACATAGAAAGAGAAATATTCTATGATCTCACTTATATGTTGGATCTAAAATAGTCAAATTCATAAAAGCAGACAGTAAGATAGTGGCTGTCTAGAGCTTGAGGGAATAGGTTATGACACTACATTTTTGGTCAAAGGGTACAAAGTTTCAGTTACAGGAGACATTAAATTCTGGAGATTTAATGTGTAGCATGGTGAGGACAATTCACAATATGTATTGTATAATGGAAATTTGCTAAACTTAAGATCTTAAATCTTGTCACTACACACATATATAACACACACAGAAATGCTAATATGTGAGAAGATGGATATGTTAATTAACATTACTGAGTTAATCATTTCACAATGTATATGAATTTTAAAACATCAAGTGATATACTTTAAATATAGACAATTTTTATATGTCAGTAAGACCTTAACAGGGTTTCCCTGGTAGCTCAGCTGATAAAGAATCTGCCTGCAATGTGTGAGACCTGGGTTTGAGATCCCTGGGTTGGGAAGATCCCCTAGAGGAAGGCATGGCAACCCAATATCCTTACCTGCAGAATCCCCATGGACAGAGGAGCCTGGCAGGTGACAGTCTATGGGGTCGCAAAGAATTGGACACAACTACAGTCTATGAGTCGCAAAGAGTCAGACAAGATCTTAATAAAGCTGGGCATTATAGTTTTGTATACAGTTGAAATGCAACCAAACTGAATAAATAATTCCACAAAGTGTGCAAAATATTCAACTGACAACCCACTATACCAAAATGTGGTGCCGACCAAAATATCACAAGATTAGTAGCATTTGATAAAAATCTCAACCCCCCCCCAAAAAAAGTATTAATTTGGCCCATTCCCAACCAATAGCTCTATTAAAATATTCACCTTATACCATTCAAGTCAAGACTTCAAGGCTGTATATATGCCCTCCTTAATGTCCCCAATTCAGAGAGTAGTAAGACCTTGCCCAAGTGCTATTCTCACTTCTGACAGTATTGTTTAAAATAACTCAGCTTTGCTTGACAGACAGATTTCACTGGTGTCTTATGTCATAGCCTACCACCTATGCACCAGCTACACTTAGATGACATTTTACATTTAACACGCCTACAACAAAATTCTGTTCAAACCCACCTGTCCTCCTCCACCCCTTTACATCTCATCCAAGTCAAGAAGCACTTCATTCTTTAAGTTATTCAGGTTCCAAATCACAAACTTACTTTTGGTCCCTTTATTTCCATTATGCTCTCTAGCCAATTATTTCACCAGTCCTCTCAGATCCTGCTGGAACATGTGCTGTGCTTAGTCGTCCAGTCATGTCTGACTCTCTGCGAGCCCATGCACTACACCAGACTTCTCTGTCCATGGGCATTCTCCAGTCAGGAATTCTGGAGTGGGTTGCCATGCCCTCCTCCAGGGGATCTTCCCAACCCAGGGATCAAACCCAGGTCTCCCTTATTGAAGGTGGAGTCTTTACCATCTGAGCCAGCAGGGAAGCCTGCCCTAAACATATATAGTGCTGTTATGAATGTGACCACTTCTTCCCATTTCTGCTGTTAACATCCAGTTCCAGGCAACCATTTCTCTTACTTGAATTATTATCATAATCTTGCCGGATCACCGTTGTCTCTGCTCTCAGTGGCCTGTTTTAAGTACATTGGCCAGAGCTCTCTTGTCGGGTCGTATCAAGTCTTGGCTAGAAACACTCTAGTGATTTCTCGGCTTGTTCAGAGTTTCAGACAGATTTCTAACAGGAACTTGCTTCATCTGCTTCCCCCGCTTTTACTCTCAGGCTTTATTTCCTTAGCCTTTCTCCCTGCTCATTCTGCTATGACCACATCAAACTCCTCGGTGAGCAAAACAACAGGCTGACTCAGTTTGAAGAATTTGTTCTTCCTGTTCCCTTTAATTAAAATGTTTCCTGAGATATTTATGTAGCTTTCTTACCTCCTTCAGTTCTTTCCTTAAATGCTCTGAAGATGTAAAATCTTCAAAGGCTACCACATTCAAATGGGGGACCCACCTCCCCTCACCTTACTTTGACTACTTTGCATTTCTCTTTAGCACTTAAAATTATCTAATATTTTTTGTACATAATGAGAAGGAGTTTGTCTCTCTCTCTTCTTTTATTTTTTTTTTACACTGCTATCTTCCCGGAATATAAAACAGTGTCAATAAACAAGTGTTATTGCTTATTAATCTATACACACCATACTATATTAACACATAGGGTGGGCCAAAAACTTCATTAGGATTTTTCCATAACATCTTATGGCCAACCTATACATTCTGGAGCCCTGACTGTAGGCATTTGTCCTCAACCTGTAAATTCTGATTTAGACTGTCCATTGCTGGTGGTCTTTAACAGAGCGCCTCTTGATTTTGTTTTAGAAAGCAATGTTGGCTCATCTACTCAAATTTTTTTTCCTTTTTTTAAAATTAAATTTATTTATTTTAATTAGAGGCTAATTACAATATTGTATTGGTTTTGCCATACATCAACATGAATTCGCCATGGGTGTACACGTGTTCCCAATCCTGAACCCCCCTCCCACCTCCCTCCCCATACTATCCCTCTGGGTCATCCCAGTGCATCAGCCCCAAGCTTCCTGTATCCTGCATCAAACCTGGACTGGCGATTTGTTTCTTAATATGATATTATACATGTTTCAATAAATTCATCACCCTTGAATTATCATTGCTGTATTCCTTGTGCTTTGCTTAAACATTACATCATAAATGATTATGACTCGAAGATCCCCAGTACTGTCATATAACTGAATATATCAGCCTATATACTATCTAGGTAATATGTGTTATATACTGCCTTGTAGGAAGATCAAGTTCTCTCCTCTCCTTGCCCTTCCCTATTTTGCCCCTTCATATGTTGAACCTGTTTCTCCCAAGTGGGTAACACTTTGAACATCTGACTAAAATGTCTGGAACATGATGCTTTCTTTGGAGGTATGTGAGACTGTGGGAGAATACTGCTATAATTACCTGCCTTCCACCTTGCTGAGGCAAAACCCATGTTATCACTGCGGAAACATTTACCCTGTGGGCTTCTCTGGTGGCTCAGACATTAAAGAATCTAACTGAAATGTGGGAGACCCGTGTTCGACCCCTGGGTTGAGAAGATCCCCTGGAAAAGGGAGAGGCTACCCAATCCAGTATACTTGCCTGGAGAATCCCATGGACAGAGCAGCCTGGCAGGCTATAGCCCATGAGGTCACAAAGAATCAGACACAACTGAGCAACTAATTTCCTGCCTTTCACCTTGCTGAGGCAAGACCCATGTCATCACTGTGGAAGCATTCACCCTAATTTCCCCTAATGCAACACCTAATACATAAATAGGTTCCAAGCAAATCTATATACTCTTTATAACCCCTAAATCAAGTATTCAAAGTGAAACCTCTTCAGTTACTTAGTGTATATTCCCCTGGGTCCTGTAAGATACCATTGTAATACCTGGAATATCTTGATATTCTTCCCATATATCTCCGTGTATTATCTAAAGCTGAGTATGTTCTATAGGAAGTAAATGCGGCAACACCTTAATCTCTTAGACTCTGCTGTTTTTGCTTTAATCTGCTTGCTATTATATGTGCACAGGTATGTCATTTTATCTTTGTACCTAAATTCAAACTAAAACCTTCCTTGAACTGTCTGCTTGACTTTCAGTATCACTCTACATGGAAATGCACAGTAGTCTGTTATTCTGTTCTTAACCCACTGCCTTAGGTTTCTCTTTGTTAGTTAAGAGGTTTAGATAAATACTCAGGGTTATCTGCAAACATGTTACCTTTGGAAAATATTCACTTTGATATTATACATGAGGGTATAAAAACTGTTCACCAAGAGACAAGCTCCCCCATACAATGAATTTGTATTTAATTCTACTACCAAAATGATACTCCTGACCTTTCTAGACTTATTATATACTATTATCACTCACAAATGGTGTTCTACTTTGGCCAGCTGATGCGAAGAACTGACTTATTGAAAAAGACCCTGATGTTGGGAAAGGTTGAAGGCAGGAGGAGAAGGGGATGACAGAAAATGATAAGGTTGGATGGCATCACCGACTCAATGGACGTGAGTTTGAGTAAGCTCAGGGAGTTGGTGATGGACAGGGAAGCCTGGCATGTTGCAGTCCATGGCACCACAAAGAGTCAGACACGACTGAGTAACACAACTGAACTGAACTGATAAACCACATCAGGTAAAAGACATTGACTTTGTAATAGAATGCAATTATTTTCTACTTGCTTATTACTTTGTAAATATATCTGTTTTATAGGAGGGAAAAAAAGAGCTTCTGGCCAATTTTCATAATAATCAATCCCAACCCATCCCTGACCTCATCCAGCTCATGGATTTAACTATATGGCCTCATAAAAACATGGAAAATTAACAATATCATTCAACTCTGTCCCACATGGAGAACTCAAAACAAAGATCCATGGATCAGAAATGCAATATAATTATAGCCCACACTACCCAGAAACCTGAATATTGGGGTATAAGCCTGTTTTGGGACCCAGACATAACCAGAAGCATCCAGATTCCTGAAAATAATTGACTACATAGCTAATTATGTCCCCACTGATACATAATCTGAGTAAATCACAAATAAGAGACCTATCCAAGAATTCACAAGTAATCTCAATATGATTAATTTTTCTTTTTTAATCCATGGAAGAACACCAGGAGTTCAGTTAGAAATGTTATCCCCCTGGTATTAAGTTGGGTGATCCTCTATAATGACTATAAGAGAAAAGAGATGATATTCTAAAGAGAAGCTATCAACATCAAACAAAACAGCCTAACAGCCTTAATGTGGGGTTATTATGTTCAGTGGTCCCTTTTGTAATAGAAGTATTAAGATACAGAAGATTTATCTCAGAGAGAAATACTGCTGCATTGTACATGTAACACCATTGGTTTTATGGACATAGAAAAAGAAGGGCTTTCAAATCTGGAGACCGCAAAACCTCTGTGAACCTGGTGTGCACTGCCTTAGACAGAGAACTTGGATCTTGTCAGTGTATAGATTTGTTGGGTAGAGTAGTGTAAATTTATACATAGAGAAGTAACTGTAAGCATAAATTTCCAAAAATAGTGTCCCAATTTTTCCATGACTTTTTCCCACATTACAGATTGTCCCCATCTTCTACAATACTTTTTTATGAATCTCTATATCCCAGCCAAATTACACCATTCACAATTTCCTGACAGTATTTGTATCTTTCATATGTTTTATGCTCTGCCTCAGTCACAAATGTTCCTTTTCATTCATTCTATCAAAATTATGTTCAGTCTCCCTAAAGGCAAATGTAAATGTGATATTGTCCATGAAAAATTCCTAATTACCCTAGGCATAATTAATTTTTTCTACATTTTCACAACAGGGACATTACACTTCTGTCTATCTACATTATACTAAATTATTTATATTACCTCCAACTTAATTCTGAGGACCATTGAAAGACTCTTTTTCTAACTCACCACTGAACCTTACATAGCATCTAGCACACTGTCCACTATATAGTATTTATTTAAATATTTGCATCACACGAAAACAAATGAGATTTTTAGAAGTAGTTAAGCAAGTGATAAGAAAAAGGAAATAACATATTTCAGTTGTCTAGCATATTATAGGTGCTATAAAAATATTCTCAGTTAATATTTAGAACCCCATGAGTATGTATCACTCCTTGGTTATTTAGAAATGGGAATGAAACAGAAGAGAAATATACCTGGACAATATACTTTGCCCAAGATCATATGGGTAGAACATGGCTGAACCAAGTTTCAACTTGAGTGTCTCTTACTCCAAGACATGCCTTACTTCTTGTCCATCACACCAAATCTTTGCTCCCAGCCTTTCTGTCCTGTATTAAAGGAGTGGAGCAATGACAGTTCAGTTCAGTTCAGTTCACTCACTCAGTCATGTCCGACTCTTCATGACCTCATGGACTGCAGCACACCAGGCTTCCCTGTCCATCACCAACTCCTGGAGCTTACTCAAACTCATGTCAATTGAGTTGGTGATGTCATCCAACCACCTCATCCTCTGTTGTCCCCTCCTCCTCCTGCCTTCAATCTTTCCCACCATCAGGTTCTTTTCTAATGAGTCACTTCTTCACGTCAGGTGGCCAAAATATTGGAGTTTCAGCTTCAGCATCCTTCCAATGAATATTCAGAACTGATTTCCTTTAGGATGTACTGGTTGGCTCTACTTGCAGTCCAGGGGACTCTCAAGAGTCCTCTCCAACACCACAGTTCAAAAACATTAATTCTTTGGCACTCAGCTTGCTTTATAGTCCAACTTTCACATCCATACATGACTACTGGAAAAACCATAGCTATGACTTGATGGAACTTTGTTGGCAAAGTAATGTCTCTGCTTTTTAATATACTGTCTAGGTTGGTCATAGCTTTTCTTCCAAGGAGCAAGTGTCTTTTAATTATTTCATGGCTGCAGTCACCATCTAAGTGATTTTTCAGCCACCCCCCAAAAAGTCTCTCACTGTTTCCATTGTTTCCTCATCTAGTTGCCACAAAGTGATTGGACCAGATACTGTGATCTTAGTTTTCCAAATGTTGAGTTTTAAGACAATTCTTTCACTCTCCTCTTTCACATTCATCAAGAAGCTCTTTAGTTCTTTGCTTTCTGCCATAAGGGTGGTGTCATTTGTGTATCTGAAGTTATTGATACTTTTCCCGGCAATTTTGATTCTAGCTTGTGCTTCATGTAGCCTGGCATTTCACATGATATACTCTGCATATAAGTTAAATAAGCAGGGTGAAAATATACAGCCTTGATGTACAATGAAAACTTATGTTCAAAATAATATCAATTAAATCATCCAAGAGCATAGGCTGGAAATCTATTTGAGTTATTAATTTATGGAATTTTCCAAGGACACATTCATAGCCTGAAACAAAGGGTAATTTGATACTCAATGACATTGGGCAAACATATTCCCTAAGAGCTCAGAAAGGAGATAGAGCCAAGTGCACTTGAATGAAAGCCCTTGAATGTTAGTTGAAATTTAGGAAAATAAGGGGGCCTTTATGTGTCAGGTACACGATTAGGTCTTCTACCAGAGTAAGAGATATATTCAACCCCATCTGAGTATTTGAAATATCTCACATGGATCTTGCACCTTCTAATTTAGGGTAAATTTTACCAGAGGTTATATTTTATTATCTTTACAACCCTGCCATGAAGGTAGTAAGGGTGACATACATTTATTCATCTCTCCATCAATTCATTCATTCATACATTGACTCATTGATTATTTTATCCACAAAGGAAATTACTGACGATTTGCTTTGTGATAGACATAGTTGTAGGAACTGTAAGATACAAATATAAAATAGTCCTTGGTGTTTAGTATCACTATTCTTATTTCAGATTGACAATTTGAGTTCGTGATAAAAGAACTGATTTACCCAACTATATAGAATGATTTAAGAGCAGGGAAGTAATTGTAATCATATTGTCTAATTACCTAGGAGGTCAAAGAAAATCCTAGGCTTGCTAAAAAAGTGTAACAAAATTAAATAAATAAGTATAACGACTACAAAATTGGTAGCTATATGAACACTATTCCAATCTTATCTGCTATTTTATCCTCTTTTATTCAACCTTTCTCTCAGGAGTCCTGGATAGAGCTCTTCTGTCCTGGACTATTTTGTCCATAAGACTCACTAGACTAAACAAAATATTTTAATTAGGTTTTTGTTAATGCAAAGGTGAGCACACAGAGGCAAAGGCTGAGTACTGCAGAGTGGGAATTTGTCACCTATCACACAAATTAAGTTGCTGATAGATTCAGTATTAGGGACTGGAGCCTTCCTTCTAAATTCAATGCTCTCTTAGCTATACCCAAGAGTCATTTAGGTTCAATGCAAAGACACTCCTAAAAAGATACAGTGTTGTCACATATGCAAAGGATACTTAGCAGGCCTCCTTCATATAAGCATTCCATTTAAATAGAAAGATACCAATGATTCTGTTACAACATACGGGCTTGCCATTATACACGGGATAACATCATAGCATCTATTTGAAGAGTTTCAGGATAATGACTTGTTCAAATTGTGACTCCTTCAAGCCTATCTTTGATGTTTGATATTCATCATTTCATTATGCTGGGAAGGGGAAAACATGTATTGATCATATACTGGATATATATATTACCCAATTAAAAAAAAATCTCAGAACAGTACTATCATTATTATGTGTCAACTAGGGTTTCAGAGTCATATAAATTATACATAAAATAAGCATAATTTGACTTGTTTATTGGGTCACTTTTGTTGTTGTTCAGTCACTGAGTCATGTCCCACTCTTTGTGACCCTGGAGACTGCAGCATGCCAGGCTCCTCTGTCTTCCGCTCTCTCCAAGAGTTTGCTCAAAGTCAAGTCCATTGAGTCAGTGTCGCTATCTAACCACTTCATCTTCTGCCACCCCTTTCTTCTTTTGCCTTTAATCTTTCCCAGAATCAAGGTCTTTCCCAATGTGCAAACTCTGAGTCACCGTATTCATCCATATAATGGGGCCTATTATTATTAAAATAAGTTTTCCAACCAAAAGGATTGTGAAGAAATAAGCTTTCTAAATTATAAACTGATACACAGTTCAGGGTAGGTTTTTTTTTTTTAAATGTTGCTTGATTCCAACAGCAAATGGGCCTGCTTCCAAAGGTGGATCAAGGGCATCATAAGGCCCACTTTCATTTCAGTAGTCGCTCTGACTGCCTTTTCCAAGATAAGTAGTTAGCATTGAAACATTTCTTTCTTATTGTCTTATTGTCTTTATTAAAAGGGTATGTTTCCCATGCCCATATTCACAATATTAAATAATCAGTCTTGATAAAAGCTATTAAATAGTCTAATATTTTAAAGTTCTTACAAATGCAAAAATCCATTGGTGTCTATCTGAATGTTTTTGCAGATGTTAGTAGTATATAATGTGCATGGTACAGAAATCTCTAATGCATCAGTTAGAGCGTTATACCTCAGGGACTCATTCATCTAGCTCAAGGCACTTGGTGATATTTAAATAGCTGAGACTGGATCATAAAGTTATGAAACATGTCTTTTTTTTTTCTTTTCTGTTAAATTAACATAGCATAACAAAACAAAAAAATTCAAATTTATTAATTTTGATTCATATTGATCAGGGTAAAGGGAATGAATGTGTTCTGACCCACTTGTTGAGTGGTTACTACATGCTATCACAGTGCTAGTTATTATAAATATATGTGATTTATTCCTTATATATAATTTGTTCAGAAAGAGAAATCAAGGTGAAGAGATATTGAACGAATGTCAAAGAGCACACAGAGAACAGACCTGAAGCTATGATGAAAACCTAGATCTATCTGTCTCTATTTAGCTGATACCTAATCTCCTTTATTACATCATGGACCACAAAGTATGAAAGCTTTTGTCATCAAGAGCACCTGTATTTCTTAAGCAATTATTTTTTTCTTTTATAAGTAAATAAAAATATAATAAAACCAGTCAGTACTCTTCCAGTCAGTACTCTATAAATCAAAATATAATAAAACCAGTCAGTACTCTGATCAGCCTAAGATAATCCAACTCCACTGCAATGAAAATTTGGCAAAATAATAGTGAATAAATAATCTTCATGTCTGTTTCCCTGATAGCTCACTTGGTAAAGAATCCATCTGCAATGTGGGAGGCCTGGGTTCAATCCCTGGGTTGGGAAGATGCCCTGGAGAAGGGAAAGGCTACCCACTCCAGTTCTGGCCTGGAGAATTCCATGGACTGTATAGTCCATTGGGTGGCAAAGAGTCAGACACTACTGAGTGAATATCACTTTCACTTTCTGTTTATTTATTCAGTCTTAGAGTAGAATTAAATGTCTGTGATGCTTCAAAAATTGGAAATAGTCAAAAACTAATGTTAATATATTTTGAGAACTAGAGGTTTTAGATTTGGGAACCAGTAAATTAACCATAGTATGCTAAGTTCAGAATACCCATAGGTAACTCAGTGGAAGACTCTTTTACTCAGTACTGAATGGAATGAACTAGAGATGAAAAAGCATATACTACTTGAAATCAGTTCTTGGCTTTCCCCATTTTCAAGGGTCCTGAGACTGAGCTAGACTAAGAAGTAGGTTCTGAGAGATTCAGGTTCAAGCATCATTTTCCATTCTATACCTAAAGATATTCCTTTCCTAGTCCACCCTCGCCCCATTATTCCTCGCAAGTGTGCCTGAGCAATTAAGGCTTTGCCCCAATTCGTATATAGTCTTCCTTTTAAAGGTGAGTTTCCACACTGAATTTCTCTTTCTCTCTGAATATCTATAGCATTTATCATTTAGAATTTCTACATTTCACTTGGCTGATTATGGCTCACGATTATAATCATTTTCCTAATCTCATATACCCAACTCATACCTTCCGATCAGCAGGAAGCACTGTGCTTTCCATAGATCTTTAAAATATCCAACTCTTTATGAGATTATCAAACATAACAAATCTTCACATCTCAAATATTTGCCTTGAAGGCAAATTGCCTTACTGAAAGGGTTTAAGGAATATTTGAGATGTGAAGATTTGTTATGTTTGATAATCTCATAAAGAGTTGGATATTTTAAAAGATCTATGGAAAGTACAATGCTTCCTGCTGATCGGAAGCACTGTATATTATATTATCCATACCTGGACACTTTTGAGAGTGAAAGGAGGCTCTCACCCCATGAGACAATAGTAACACCTGTGAAAACTGAGGCTGTATGAGCAGGCTGGTAATTATGGTCACCCTCTCTCCCCTGGGGTTCCCAAGAAGCTCAGAGACAGTGTCGTAATATTTTTACCTGTCCCTGAGAGGCAGGCGGAGCCATAGCTACTTCCCATTCCACATCAACTCTCAACTCACATCAGAACATCAAGGGCCCTTGTTGGCTTTTCTAAGTCTGTGGACTTTGATTCCTGGGATGCAGTTATTCCTCAGTGGAGAGGGTGGAGGAACACTGTCCAGATGGAGAAATGTCCAGCCTCACGTTTTCTCTCTGACTCTCAGATCCTATTACTTAGGCCCTTCAATTCAGCATAAATTCAGTCTACCCTTCATGAGGTGATTTTCTTTATGGCCCTGCAGCCCTGTGCCTCCCTCAGCCTTCAGCTCCACAGTTTGTGAGGCAATAGAGCACATATCTGAACTACTTTTAGACATGGTTCAAATGCTTCCCCTCTTAGCCACCTAGAACCCATTCACATGCCACCGAAAATTTTATGAGTTAACTTTCTAAAATACTCTTTGACTGTTAGAAGGATAGTCAGTCACCGGTTAAATCCACATTTGAGAGAATTTTACCTCAAGCTCAGTCAACAGAGCCTGTTATAGCATTGTCATCTGCACCATACAGCCTAGCTCATAGCCGTTTCTTCACCAGCCTTGGGTGTATTTCCAAAAAAGATTTGGTGTTAGTCTCACAAAGAATTTTTTAAAGTTCTGTTCTCTTTGAATATTTTGTCAGAGTCATTTTCTGTTCTTCCTATTCCCTCTTTATCACATCATTTTAGTGGTATTACTGATACCATCAGTAACAACAGAGGGTAACTTTAAAAAGCAACTCTAAAAGCTTACATACTCTGATTCATTTTAGATACATAGATGCACAAAGTCAGTAAGAATTCTTTATCATTTCCATTTTGCTGCAGAGAAAACTGAACTTCCGAGAATTTTAAAGTATTTCCAGGGTCTAAGAGAAAGTGACTGAGTCATGTTACAGAGTCTGTATCTGCTGGAGCCATATTTTGTACAAACACTGCAAGTTCCTCCTTACAACAACGGTTTGCGATGACCTTCCCTAGCACCAGTGACAGGAAGTTGAAAGAATGGGTGAAACACGGAGGTGAATGCCAGTCACTAGCCAGCAGCCCCTGTTCATAAAATGCCCCTTTATTTTTCTGCTTGATGGATCTCTGTTTGCAATGGCGTCAGCTCTCTTTTTCTGGCAACATATCCATCTGGTTAGAACACTTCAGCTTTGACCTTAAGTTTATGTTCCTTTATATTCTCACCGATGAATGAGATCCCTTGGGACATATAAGGGGTTGCCTGGTACCTTTTAATCATTAGTATTGCCTTTTGAATATCTTGTATCATTCTGCTGATGCTAGAAACATCAGTGCCTCATTTTACACAGGTCAGCAACACTGTGTACACCAGTTTAAGTTACTCTGCCTTTGTGTCAAATAGTATTGCACTCATTACCCTCACGTGGGCTTCTCTGATAGCTCAGTTGGTAAAGAATCCACTTCCAATGCAGGAGACCCCGGTTTGTTTCCTGGGTCAGGAAGACCACCTGGAGAAGGGATAGGCTACCCACTCCAGCATTCTTGGGCTTCCCTTGTGGCTCAGCTGGTAAAGAATCCTCCTGTAATGTGGGAGACCTGGGTTTGATCCCTGGATTAGGAAGAGCCCCTGGAGAAGGGAAAGGTTACCCACTCCAGTATTCTGGCCTGGAGAATTCCATGGACTGCATAGTCCACTGGGTCACAAAGTGTTGGACACGACTGAGAGACTTTCACTTTCACTTTTACCCTCCTAGCTGAATTCAGTTGCATCTTAAATTGATTCTTCAGATGTAGAAAATGTACTGCCAGTGTTGCATCAGGAAAGGTCAGACATGTTTTGATATATATCTGTAATGTCTCTGATCAGTATTAAAATATGCAGTATATTGTGGTGCAGAATAAGGCTTCAGATTTGGCTTGAAGGTCTAACTCTATCACTAATCTGTCTGATGATGGGAAGGTGACTAAATGGTCCTGAAGCTCATTTTTCTCATCTAATGGTCATTATGATTTCGTATCATTTTTCTTAAAATGCCTGAGACAGTTTAATGGCTGAATAAATAGTAACTCTTGCTAAAATTAATAGTAATGACTCCTACTAAATCAGTAATTAATACATTATTTTTTTGTTTTGTTTAAAGAAGGTGACAGTAAGTCTTAGAAGCTGTAATGGGTATCAAGTTGAGATGGTACCTCAAATACAGGGGATAAGGTATGGGGAGTGTTAAAAAGTAAACCAGCTCAAAGACATGTGGGCTTTGGCTGGAAAAGGCCTGAGTAGATTAAAATCACTTCACCATAAGACTCAATTCAGAAAAACATAACTCTTTCCTAAAATGTTTTACTATTTCCATTCAAGTGATTAACAGAGTTGTTTTTATTAGATAATTGATCCTTAATACTTGCTTGTACACTTATTTTTTTTTGGTTCCAGACTATTTTTTCAATCATACTCTCATAACTGAATCCTCTGCAGTGCAATGAAAGAATCATTTAACTCAGATATCCATCTCTGGTGGGTGGCATTTTATTTAATGAAGTTGGAAATGTAAATTCATTGAGGGCACCAAGGGATGGCATTTTTATGAGAAGAACATTCCTCAAGCAGAAAGGTCACACAGGACAGAAAAGAGAACATAACTGGAACTGGAAGACCAATCATTAACAATGTGTGACCTTGACAACTGAGTGAATTCCTCTGGGGTTAAATCTTCTCATCTGTTAAACAAGAAGATGGTGTATTTGATGAGCTGTGATGTTCTTTGTTGAGTTTTAATCATTAAACCTTAAGAGGGACTTTCAAGGAATTTTTGTTTTCCTTCTTTGTTTGAAACTCACATGCAGTGAATTAAATTAATCAGAAAATTCAATTTATAGCTCTGTCAACACTGAGGTTTATTACTATTTTTATAGTTTTTTTTTTGTTTGTTTGTTTGTTTATCTCTTTTCCAATCATCTCTGATATTCACATTCATACCGTCTCCACCACAGGAAACTGCTCTAATAAATTAATGTTTTTGGATGATTGTTAGACACATATTTTTTTATCACATAAAGAATATCATGCTATACATTTCGTTCTATTACATATGTTTGCCCTAACACTATGTTACTGTTTGTATTTCTAGTTCATTGCTTCTGAATGCCAGTCAATGTCTTCCATAATTAGCTATTCCCCCAGCACAAGACATCTAGGTTATCTCCATCTAAACATTGCCCCTGGTGGTTCAGTGGCAAAGAACCTGCCTGCCTAAAACCTTACCTGTAAAGGTAAAGAATGTAGGAGACACGGATTCAATCCCTGGGTCGGGAAGATCTCCTGGAAAAGGAAATGCTAACCGACTCTCGTATTCTTGCCTGGGAAATCCCATGGAAAGAGGAGCCTGGTAGGCTACAGTCCATGCAGTCACAAAGAGTTGGACACAACTGAGTGACTCAACAACAGCAACAACAACTATTGCCCCAGATATTCATATTTTTCCAGGATAATTCTTAAGTATTATAATTTATAGTTTTGTTGGTATTATGAGCAGTATCCTTTTTGCCCATTCCAAATCTTTTTCCAAACTGCTTCTATCTGGTAATGATAAACACATTGATTTTTCAGTATCTTGTATTTGAACATCTTGCTTACTTTTCTTACTGATATTGATGGTGTATAAGTAGATTCTGTTTGATTTTTTGATAGATAATATTCTGTGCAATAGATGTTTTATTTCTTTGTTTCCTATTTTTATGCATTTTATATCTGTTGCTTTTCTTGTAGCAATCGTAGCAGGTTTCTCTCCTTCATAACGGAGACGGCAATGCAGCCCACTCCAGTACTCTTGCCTGGAAAATCCCATGGACGGAGGAGCCTGGTGGGCTGCAGTCCATGGGATCGCTAAGAGTCGGGCAGGACTGAGCGACTTCACTTTCACTTTTCACTTTTGTGCATTGGAGAAGGAAATGGCAACCCACTCCAATGTTCTTGCCTGGAGAATCCCAGGGACTGGGGAGCCGGGTGGGCTGCCGTCTATGGGGTTGCACAGAGTCGGACACGACCGAAGTGACTTAGCAACAGCAGCAGCAGCAGCTCCTTCATAATCTTAAAGAGAATGAGTAAAAGTTTGTCCATTGAATTCCATGTTCTTTGTATTTTTTTTGATATATAACCTTGACAGATTTAAGGAGGCTATAGTTCATTATTAGCAGTAAAAACATCTCAATATAAATAAGTAATAAGCTTATAAAAATAAATACTTTTGCTACATCTATTCGTAATCATGTAATTTTTTCTCTTTCAGTTAATTAAAACAGTATTCATGTTGACAGAATTTTTTCTCTTTTAAAAAAATTTATTGGAATATAGTTGAGACAGATTTTGTGATATTCAAAGATTTGGTATTTCTTGGAAAAACTATTTTTCATACACAGATATAGTAGTATAATATTTAAATGAAATGAGACCCATATTTTGCTTTATAAATACTGAGTTTATTCTATTATGGAACCAAGGTTAAACCAGTCCCATGAAAAGCTTCAAGACTTTCCTTAATTCTTATTATGAAACTGACTGTATAAAATTATCTCCTTAGAAAGTATTCTTAGCACTCTTGTATGATGTTACTGAAACTGTCTTTTATCTTCTTTTAGGGTGGGGACTGTTGAGATGCTTGGCTTGATGATGATTTCAAAAACTTTAATAGTTATTAACCTATTCAATTAAATGTCTATTTGTGCCAGTTTTATCATTATATTATCTTCTGAGAATGTACTCATTTCATCTAGAGTTTTCAAAGTCAAATTTCAAACGTCAATCATATATCTGGCATATATGTCCACATCATTACTATTTAATAATATTTTCAATCTCTATTCTGTATTTGTGACTGTCCCCTTTTCAGTCTGTATTTTACTTATTTGGGCATTCTTTTCTCTAACAGAAAAACAACTTTTGGGTTTCTGTAACTACATGTATATCCACATAAACTACATATCCATCCATCACAGTGTCAGGTTTATGAGAGATCATAAATATTTCCTGAAAGAATAGCAGAGTTATTGCTTCCACCTTAGTAAGATCTTGGAAATGACCAAGAATTTGGTAGAAACAATATGCTACTTGTAGTTAAGAGATCTGGATCCAAAAAGGGATAAAAATAATTCTTATCAGTGTGATTCTGATCAAGTTACTTAACATCAGGAAGACTCAGTTTCCTCTGCATAAAATTTTTCCCATATAGTCATCATGGGGATTAAAAATGCTGAGTATGAGAGTACTTTGTAAACACCAATGAATTATAAATAATTAGAGAAGGAAGAAAAGAAGGAAAAACAAAGAAAAAAGAAAAAGAGGGGCATAGCTTTACCTAACAATAGCACAAAGAGAATTCTGAGGATAATAGCATCTTCTATTCTAAGTAAAACAAAACCAGGATTTGATGCCAAAATATGGGATTTTGGCCCCCTACTGATTCTATTTGTTTGATTTTAGACAAATCTCTAACTTTTCAAATATAAAATTGGAGATTACATTTAACACATAGGATTCCTAGAGTTTCAAACAAGACGATAGATTTTTAAAATTATGTAAACTGAATAGTGTTCCTTATAGCGATTCATTTAAATAGACATGCACTAGAAATATGTCCAAATATTGTTAGAAAACCAGTTTTTTGATGAAATTTTTCAGACTGCCACTAAAAGCCTTTCTACATTTCATTTTTTTGAGTGACTGCCATACTGCTTTCGTAGTAGTTGTACCCATTTAAATTCACATCAGCAGGGTAAGACTGTCTCCCTTTCTTTATAATCTCACCAATACTTATGGCTTTTCCTTTTGATAATTGCCATATGAAAAGATGTGGGGTGATAATTCATTATGGTTTTGTGTTTTCTCTGATATTAGTGACTTTATACCTTTTCACATACCTGCAGATCAGTGTATATCTTCTTTGAAAAATGTTTATTCAAATTCTTTGGCCACTTTTTTGTCAGATTGTTTGATTTTCTTGTTATTTATTTTGTTTCTGCTGTTGAGTTGTAGAAGTTTAATATATATTTTGAATATTAACTCCTTATCAGGTATATGGTTTGGAAATATTTTCTCCTATTTCTTAGGTTACCTCCTATTTTATTGTTTTCTTTGCTGTGCAATAGCTTTTTAGTTTGATGAGGCCCTACCTGTTTATTTCTGTTTTAGTTGCCTGTGCTTTTGGTGATGCACATAAAAAAATTTACTGCCAAAACCCATGTCAGTGAGCTTTGTTCCCATATTTTGTTCTCGGGGTTTTATGATTTCAGATTTTACAAATAAGTCTTTGATCCATGTTTAGTTAATTTAGCAGCTCATGATAAAGGTCTAAGTTCAATCTTTTGCATATCAATATGTAGTTTTTCCCAACACCATCTATTAAAGAGAATATCCCTTCTGCATTGTGTATTCTTGGCACCCTTTCAAAGACAAGTTGACTGTGTATGTGCGGGTTTATTTTAAGGCTTTCTATGTGTTTCACTTGTCTATGTGTTTATTTTTATGTTTTTATGCCAAAATCCCATGGGCGAAGGAGCCTGGTGGGCTGCAGTCCATGAGGTCGCGACTGAGCGACTTCACTTTCATTTTTCACTTTCCACTTTCATGCACTGGAGAAGGAAATGGCAACCCACTCCAGTATTCTTGCCTGGAGAATCCTAGGGACGGGGGAGCCTGGTGGGCTGCCGTCTATGGGGTCGCACAGAGTTGGACACGACTGAAGTGACTTAGCAGCAGCAGCATACCAAAACTATGCTGTTTGATTACAATAGGTTTGCAGAGTGAGTCCACAGGTTTGTTCTTATATAACAAGATTTCTTTGGCTATATAGGGTCTTTTGTGGTTCCATACACATTTTAGAAATTTTTTCCTATTTCTGTGAAAAATGTGCCTGAAATATTCATTGGTATCATAGTGAATCTGCAGATTTCTTTGGGTAATATGGATATTAAGAAAATAAATAAATAACATTAACCCTTCCAAAGCATGAGTACAAGATACTTTTCACCTGCATGGGTCTTCAATTTTTTTCATCAATGTCTCGTAGTTTTTATACAGACCAATGATCACACTTCTAGGTGTACAGTCAAATGAAGTAAAATCAGTATTTCTAAGATATATGTGTACTCTTATGTTCACTGAAGCTATTCACAATAGCCAAGGCATGAAAACAGCTTAAGTATCTATCGGTAGATGAATAATTAAAGAAACTGTCACGCACACGCACACATGGAATTTTATTCAACCTTGAAAAGGACAAAAGATTGTAGTTTACTACAAAGTTTATGAACCTAGAGGACATATGTGCTGATGTGCTCAGTCGTGGCCGACTCTTTGCAACCCCATGGACTGTAGCCCACCAGGTTCCTCCGTCCGTGGAATTCTCCAGGCAAGAATACTGGAGTGGGTTGCCATTTCCTTCTCCAGGGAGAGGATGTATGCTAAGTAAAATAAGGCAGACAGAGAGTGACAAGTACAGTATGATCTCACTGATATGTGGAATCTAAAAATGTCAGATTTACAAAAGCAGAGAGTAGAACAGTGCTTACAGGGACTGGTGTGGGGGTGGAATAAGGAGATATTGGTCAAAGGGTACAAACTTTTGATTACAAGATGAATAAGTTCAGGGATCTAATGTACAGGACAGTGATTATAGTAATAATACTACATTGTATACATAGAATTTGCTGTCATTAGATCTGAAGTATTTTCACTACACACAGTAAAAGAGTCAACTATGTGAGGTGATGGGTGTATCAACCAGTCCAATTGAGTAATCATTTCATGATGTCAACATATATTAAAACAAAATATTTTACATACTAAATATAGATCCTTGTTTTTGTCAATTTTATCTGAACAAAGTTGAGGGGAAAAATCCAAATTTCATCTGCCAGCTATATTGCAATAAAGCTGGAGGAAGAAAAAGTCCCTTTCTATCAGATCCAAAAAAGACAGTATTTTTTTTTTTCTGATTTCAATACTAAATTGTCATATACGTGCAATTGCTCAAGCAGTATGTGTTTCCTTCAAAGACAATTGCTGAACATCTACAATCAGCACTAAACTAAACAATGCAATGATTACAAAACTCACCAGAGAGAAATGAACATTTAAGAAAGAAGATTATGAATGTAAGTAAGAGCAACATATAATGAAACATGCCAAATTTATAAGCAAAGGTGAGGGGAAAAAGCTGTGATTTGAAAGGAAAAGGAAGCCAATTCTTAACATAGGGGTGTGGAAAGTTGAAGGGTTAATATATAGAGGAATCTGTTTAAAATGGGTCACTTTCATATGTGTTTGGAAGTGTAGGTGAAAAAAGACATGTTCAGAAGAGGAAATGAAACACAGCTATGAACTGGGGAGAACTCAGGCTACACTGAGAAATTACAAATTTCCTGGAGGGCTTAAATGGAAGGGTTCATGGGTAGGAGCTCAGGGATCATGGAGAAATTATGGTTTGTGTAAACTGAAGTCTGATACACCATGCTAAAGGATGTTGAGTGTAATCAGAAGGCAATCTGAAATCACAGAGGATTTTCAACAGAAATCTAATGTGATCAGAATCAAATTAAAAAAAAAATGATTGAGAGTCCCATGTGTAGGTCACTGAAATAATTCATATCCAGCAAATGAGTTATGGATAGGAGGTAGTGGTTTGGGGAAAGAAAGGGCACTGATGTGAAAATATCATACAAAGTAGAATTAAGAGGAGTAGTCAGATTGTAGTCAAACTACTGATATCTTCTTTCTCCATATTACATACAGGTATCTATATCTATGTGTATAAACAGGACTTCCCAGGTGACACAATGGTAAAGAATCTTCCTGCCAAATCAGGAGACACAGGAAACATGTGTTCAATCCCTAGGTCTGGAAGAGAGCCCGGAGGAGTAAATGGCAACCCACTCCACTATTTTTGTCTGGAGAATTCCATGGACAGAGGAGCCTGGCGGGCCATGGTCCATGGGGTCACAGAATTGGACACGATTAAGTGACTAACACTCCGCTACTATAGCACAAACACACACAGAGCTACATGAAAACCAAGGCCTTGAAAGGGACGCATGCAAGTGAGGGACCTAGCCATATGCACGCTGCTAGCTTTGTGATAAAATTGTCTCTGAACATATAATAAAGCCATATTTTGTGATATTTTCTCATAAACAGGAGTTCTACTCTAGAGTGGTTGAGGGTGAGAGGCTGGCAGCACATCTAGGGAGAAATATCTGTGCATGATAATTATACATTGGTGATACTGGAGGCAAAGTAGACAGAAAGGCAACCATCCTTGGCAAGGTAGTCGCTGGGGGATATTAAATAATTGACTATTAAGATAACACACAACACAATCTCTTTAAGGGATATAAATTTGAAGGAAAGGCACACTAATGAACTGTGTCCAAAAGTATACAAACAGCAATGGCAATGTGGCATGGGGCTAATTTCCTCTCCACTGTGACCATTTGCTTGCTGGAGGCGTTAATGGCACTAATTGCTTGGGGACGGCTCCGTGAAGTCCATTTCATCTGCTTTGCTGAGAAATATCTGAGAAAACAATAAAATCTCAAGATTGCTGTTTGCAACCCTTTCACAAATCAGCTACAATTTATCCTAGTAGGATTTGATATTAAGAGAAAAGCCTACTTCCCATCTGTATGGACCGGATAAATCTCCCTTCAACCCAGGAACAAAGGTCTTCCAAATTAACTCTTCATGGATGGGTTGCTTGTTGCCATTTCTGCGTCAACACAGATGGGTATTCGTGCTGTAATTCTGTTCCTGAGCCCAATCCTCTGATTACTCTAAAACAGCAAACAGTGAAAGCAAGATGACAGGCAGAAAATGAAAGACTTTAGGTACATAGAGAGTCCCTGAACAAAAGTAAATCATTGTTGTTTTATTTTTAAGTAATTGGCTATTAAGAAACTTGGGCTTGGCACAATTAAATTATCCAAGTAAACTAGAAATTGTGTTTACCCGCAAAACACATGTAAGATCATGGTAATTAGGTATGGCCTAAACAGCTGACGGCTAAGCAGAGGACCCCATATGATTCTGAAGTACCATAGAAAAGAAGATACATGGAATAATGGGAAAAAATGCCCTTCTCCCTAACCCCAGATGTCAGAATTAGCTGTCACTGTTGCAGAACATCTCAAGAGAAGCGAAATCAATGGCAAACCTGCAAAGATGTGAAGGCAAGAGAAGAAAAACTGAACTGTATTTTTTCTCCCTCTGTCTTCTTTTGTAATTGTCAGTGATTGTCCCTGTATTTTGCAGGATTCAGGATAGTAATTATGGCTCCACTATAAAATTTTGAGCATTTTTTTGCATTCTATAGTGGCTGGAGTGGCAAGTAGAGCATGTTGCAGAGGTTGAATCGTTAAAAAATACCCCCTTGCAATCAACCACTGTGATCAAGATGGAGGACTTTACTGTTACCATCTTCACAGCTTCTCTGGTGGCTCAGACAGTAAAGCATCTGCCTGCAATGCGGGAGACCTGGGTTCGATTCCTGGGTCGGGAAGATCCCCTGGAGAAGGAAATGGCAATCCACTCCAGCACTCTGGCCTAGAAAATCCCATGGACAGAGGAGCCTGATAGGCTACAGTCCATGGGTTTGCAAAGAGTTGGACATGACTGAGCGACTTCACTATCACTATTATCTTCACAGCCAGCTCGTGACATTATGATACTATGCATCAGTGTGACACTCTCTGAAGAGAATATATAGGATGTCATCTTCAGGGGAATGAAAACACTACCTGGTTTAGCATATTAGACATTTCTGCAACATGCTGCTACAGAACAAAGTTGAATATTCTTCTACTGAAGTCATCAGCTGAAACTCCCATGGCTTGTAGCTACCAGATAGCAGGTTACATGTTTAGTGCTCCTACTAACAACTGGTGGTAAAATTTACATGCTCATAAACAACCAAGAGCAGACATAGAATTGATATATCTAGCAATGATTTTGGCTGTCACACATGGACGTTCAGGTAGTGTCCTGCAGAAAAGTATCCCAAAAGAGGTGGGCAAATGGAGTGCCCAGTGGGTCTGCCTCCAAGGGGGCACTTTTGCAAATTTGCTCTAAGACCTTGGCTTTAAATAGATAGTCATCTCATAGATTGTACATGAATGGGTTGTTTCAGCCTAAATCACCCAGAGCAGCAATTTTTTATGTTGAGGCAGCCCAAAAGGACCTCATGGTATGTGTGAGACTTTTCTCCTGTTGACAGCTCCCCTTCTTCTTAGAACCATACCACCAGGAGAATTGTGGGCAAGAGTTACACTTTTAAGTAATATAAGTAGGCTTAGTTCCAATCACAACCACTCCTGCCATTCAGGGATGAGTAATCCGAGACAAACCGTTTAACGTCTCACAGTACAAGTTTCTGTTTCCTCACCTCAACTTTCAGAACTGAAGTCTTCTTCAAGGAGTCAAAACACAGCAAGTAGGAGCAGTGAATTTTTGGACTCTGTCTGCATTGGTGATGTTGTCAGTCTAAACTGTCTCTCCTCCATTTTACAGTAATTCTATTTTTGGCACAACTAGTATACTTAGGCGTTCTAATTGAGCAGCACTTCTGTTTGACATACTTTGGTCAAAACTTTTACTTGGAAATTGCATTTTTCAATAGAACTATTTAAAAAAATCCTGGCAATCATCTTTCCTCTAGCTAAGTGAACAGTTGGGGCTAGAGGCAGTTCCACAATTTGGCAGCTTCTCAAGAGATAAAGAAAGTGCATACAGAATAATTGGTAACATTTCATTTTTCAAATTCAGGATTTATCATCCAAACTACTTCAAAATTCACATGTACTTAAATATATGTTTATTCCTCTATGGAAAGATCTTCCAAGAAATACCAAGTGACCCCTCCTCTCAAGATGCTTCTGCTCCAATGAGGGGAAAAGCCATATAACTAAGGGACTGTAGAGAAACTCATTCATTAATTGGTGGATCAGTTCACTCGTTTATTCAACTAATATTTGTTGAGCATTTGATGTGCATGAGAAACTGTCAATGGGTCTCCCACACAGCAGGCAGACTCTACATCTGGGGAGCAGGGAAGCCCTATTAGAAACTGTACCAGATGCTAGTGACAGTGAGATGCACTGGATATCCTGCCTAAAAGGAGTTCACAGTCTGAATGGAGAGAGACACAGCAATGCAATCATTACATTGCTGTGTGAAAAGTAGTAACCTGTGTAGAGATTTGTAGAACAGGGCTAAGATCTTTATGGGTTAAAGTATGGAACTGTGTTTCCACCAAGACTCTAGTATGAAACCCCTCATGAACATTGGCCCAGTGTTAAGGATTCTCACACTTTCTTGTTTTTCTGTTTCATTTGGCCTGAAAGGTCATCCAAGGCTTCTCCTTGATAGAATTCTACTCATTCTCAAGGCTTTATTTTTCAATTGAGATTGAATTGACAGATAGCATTAGTTTCAAGGATGCAACATAATGGTTTGGTGTTTGTATATATTGTGAAAAAATCAGCTCAATAAGTCTATTAATGTCTGTCAACATACACAGTTACAATTTTGTTTTTCTTGTGATAAGAACGTTTAAGATTTACTCTCTTAAGATGATGAACAGGCGAGCCCTCCATTCCTCTTCTAAGGACTCTAATCTCTGTTCCCGCGGTTTGTTGTAGTATCAGGAAGCAGCACACCTGGGCTGGATCACCTCTGTTCCCAACAGGAATGCTCTCATTGAGTTAAAAATTTAGTGTTATGCTTTAGCCCTTATGACATTCAATATAAGAACTGTCTATTGATTCACCTGAATCTATCACAACAATGTTAGTCAGTTATACACTAATACAAAATAAAATAAATAAATACAAAGAATGGTTTATTGGAAAAAAAAAGATTTACTCTCTTAGCAACTTTCAGTATTACTAACTGTAATCACCATCTTATATTTTATACCAATGACATTTATTCACAACTGGTAGTTTGTACCTTTGATTCCCTTTACCCATTTTTGTCCATCCAGCTTTAGTAGTGGTAGTAGTGGTTTAGTCGCTAAATCGTGTCCGACTCTTGTGACCCCTTGGACAGTAGCCTGCCAGGCTCCTCTGTCCACAGGATTCTCCAGGCAAGAATACTGGAGTGGTTTGCCATTGTACCCACTTCTCTGTATCTGAGTTCATTATTTTATGTTTTTTTGTTTGGCTTTGTTTTCAGAGTCTATATGTAAGTGGGGTCATATAGTATTTGTCTGTCTGACTTAGACTCAACTTCTGTCACAACTTTTGCTATGAAACATTCAGGCAGAATTCATTGCTCTGCCCAGCATAAACCCATATGCAGTTACAAAGATAGCAGTTAAGTCTATTTTATTATGGTCTTAAATAAAGTCTTATTTGTTCACATTACTGTTTTCCCTATGAGGCTGGGGATCCCTGAAGGCTGGCTCTCCTTCCTTCTGGATACAACAGATATCTAGCATGGTACCCAGTGCATGCAAGTCTTAGAGATGGCCTACTGAACAAATTAAGGGATGAGTTTTACTGAGACCTTTGTAGATAGGGAGTCCAAGTGTAGAGTTTTCTCTAAACACTTTGAGGATAACTTCCATTGCTCACAATTATACATAAATGATTGGAAATAATTAGATAGGTTATCATTCCTAAATGTAAATATAGTTTTAACAGTGCTTTTCTAGAGAAAATAACATGGGTTTGGGGAGGCCACCAACACAGTATGAATCTGTTTTTCATTTATCCTTATGATTTTCTCCAAGAATCTTAACTATTTTGAATCTTAGTCTGCCTCATACCATTTTTAACAATTAAATATTAACCTTCTACTTCATTCAACTTAAAAGATTGGCCTTGCTGAGATATACATATTTGAAGATTCTAACAAACTTGGGTAACACATTATTGTAACTCTGCAATGCAGTGTTCATCTATTTGGGATTGCCCATTTCATGACATGCAGCAAACCTTGTGTATTTTTTGAGGCAAGTTCATTTCCTAAGAAATGACTTTCAGATCCATGATAAGATTACACTCCACATGCTGCCAGTGTTAAAGGAGATGTCACCTTGATGGCAAGGTGACAAGGAAGGTAATAGCATGATAGAACCCAGTATCAACAGACCTAGGAAAAAAGATTATTTCTCAGTTTTCTTTCAGCATTTTAAATCTGCATTCATGAAATGTAGTCACAGAATGACTGTAGCTCATGGCAAATGGAATATTCAATGTATAGCCTCCTGGAGCCCAGGGAAAGCTTGTGGGGCAATGATACATTAGGCTTGGAAAAGTCAACAGAGACCTTCTCATACCTGAATTTCTCTTATTACACAAATAACACATTATTCTGCATTGATTCCCCTGTCTCCCCACACCAGGACTTACTACATGTCAGCCACATTTCCCATCACTGCATCATTCATTCTCTTCCACCAAAAACCTTGTATCTCAATGCACTTCATTTTCCTTGTGTTTGGGCATTTGACTTTCAAGACTTAAACAGTTGGAATTCCTCCTGGAATCTTCCTGCTAGGCTTCCAGACTGAATGAGGTGGACCTCTCTTGTATGTCTGTTTCATCATAGTAACATCACATTTACTATTTCACATCACATTTACTGTGTACTGAAGTACACATTGCTGTTTCTCTCGTTCACGGTAATGGCTTTGCTTCACTCATCTCTGCATCATCCGAATTTAGGAAAGTGACTGACAATAATAGACATCTATTAATGTCTTATCTAGGAAGCCATGAAGAAAGGAATGAGATTGTAATTGAGTAAGAGTTAGTGAATTTGTAACACTGTATCCATGTGCTGGACTACTTGTCATCACCTAATATGTGATTAACTATCTCTTATGGAAATGAATTAATGAATAAATGAAAGAAGGAAGGAAGGAAGAAAAGGAGGAAAGGAAGAAGGAAGGAAAGGAAAAAGGAAATAAAGCAGGCTAGAAATAATAAAATTATATTCTGCAGTTCTGGAATAGACTCTATTTTGCTCTTTGATTCCTTATGGAGTCATGTTAAAGACTTGCTTAAGTATGTCCATGTAATTGGCTGAATTGGAGTTGACTAAAGATTTTTCCTTTATTTTGGTTTTTTTCCCCAGAATCAATATAAACTATATATATATGTATATATACATACATATATATATATATATATACACACACACACACATACACACACATACATTGCATTTTCAGTATAACTAATTCAATCCACCAAGAGTTTATGGGGCATAAACATAATATACACTAAGCAAGGCAAGAAAAAAATTTGAGCAAGTCATGTTCTCTGTATGCAAAGGAAGAAAACTGAGTGAACTGACCATAAAGAAGGCTGAGCGCCAAATAATTGATGCTTTTGAACCGTGGCGTTGGAGAGGACTCTTGAGAGTCTCTTGAGCTGCAAGGAGATCAAACCAGCCCATCCTAAAAGAAATTGATCCTGAATATTCATTGGAAGGACTGCTGCTGAAGCTGAAGCTCCAATACTTTGGCCACCTGATGCGAAGAACTGACTCATTGGGAAAGACCGTGATGCTGGGAAAGATTGAAGGCAGGAGGAGAAGGGGATGACAGAGGATGAGAGGTTGGATGGCATCCCTGAGTCGATGGACATGAGTGTGAGCAAGCTCCAGGAGATGGTGATGGACAGAGAAGTGTGGCATGCTGCAGTCCATGGGGTCACAAAGAGTCAGACACGACTGAGTGACCGAACAACAACCACAGTGTGCCATGCAAAAGTTTTGTATGAACATGTACAGGAAAGTGTGCGCCCACATATTTAGATGCTCTAGTCTGTGTCCCAACCTCACACAGCCTGCCACATGAAGGAGAGAAGGGCAGCATATGAGCGGGCTGCATTTCCACAGTCTACTCTGGACAACAGGCAAGTCACCTTGAACGAGTCCTCCCTTGCTCCTGATTTTCCAGTGTGCCAGAAGAATAACATAAGTTTGTTTTTAAATGCAATGGGTTGGATTTTATATTTCAGGAAGATCTATGGGTGTGTTTAGGCAGGATATTTTAGATGAAAGTCTTCATGCTATAAAAAGAGGAAAAACTAACAATGTACTTCTGAGATTAGATGGGTAATTTAGAACACCGAGTCATTTCATGTCCCTGGGGTGGACAGAGCCACATAGCCTGGCTCTCAGAATCAATAATCAAAACAAATCCTACCCCAGCAGGACATGTGGATCTGTCCAGTTAATAAAAGCTCAGGCTCCTATTTTTAGATTTATCCTCACACTAGGGAGACAACAGTAACATAAAGGAGTTTTGTTCAAAAGCCACTAGGCCTTTTCAGAAGCGAGTTTCTCTTTAAATAGATTTATTTCCTTCTCTTTCTTTCCTTTCTTCCCTGTTCTAATTAAAGTGGGTTGTGAGGAGGAGTTCCTGTATCTGAAGCCAGATTTTCTGTTTTGAGGCCTGGCTCTGAGCTTCCTATTTGATGAATAAACCAGGCACTTTGAAGCCTTGCTAAACAAAATAGTGTTTGCTTGTTTTCCTGAAACCTCAGGGATATAGGAATTTTAGAATCAACCTCTATGAATTCCTTGCCACACCCCTGAAGGTCCCACTGTTGTTTTGGAGAAGTAAGATTGGGTGTCTATGGTTAAAAAAACTCTCCCAGAGTTTGGGTAAAATAACTATTCTTTGGACAATTGAGAACAAATGTGGCAAGCAAGAGAATGAGACTTGGCCAGCAATGTAGGAGCATAGAGAAAATTATAGAATCCAGAATGAGTACATTTCCCATAAAGGTGTCTCCTCAATCCAGAACTCTGCTGGGCTGTCCATGGCTTCTGGGGTTTGGGAGGAACTCAGATAACCCTCTCTAGTTCACAACTAAGCTTCCGCTGTAAAAGTCTTCCAAAAATCACATATTCAATGTAATCCATGTGTAGCACAAATCTAAAATGGACAGAACATAAAACTGAATAGACTCCAGTGAGATCAGCTTCCTAATCACAGAATTGATCCTAGAAGAGAGTCAAAGGTGACAGAACATGATTTGACATCAGACTACATGGCTTCAGTCTTCATCTCCGCTACTCTCTGGGCCACACAGAGAAAATTATTTCATTTCTTTGAGCCTTGGGTGACTCATTTTTAAAGTAATACATATGCTTCGCTCACTGTGCTTCTCCTATGTCAGGGCTTGTGCTAAGATCTTGACTAGTATTACCTCATTTGATCCTTCAAACAGCTCAAAGGGATAGAAAATATTATTCCATATCTAGTTTCAAATGAAGAAACTGAAGCTTAGAGAGCTCAAGAAGCTAAACTGTCAAGTGGGACTACCTAGCGAGGGAGTAGTTAAAATAGTAAGAATGAAATATGTAGAGTTTTTGGTGTGAAGCAGCCTCGGCGATGTTCGTCTTGCTGAGGGGGCTGGTGATGGCGGTGGTGGAAGTTCTGGAGGTGGAAACCATGAGCTGGTCATGGGAGGCTAAGGAGTGAGGGAGCTTCCCAGGTGGTTCTGTGGTAAAGAATTCACCTGCCAGTACAGGAGATACAGGAGACAAGGGTTCAATCTCTGGGTCAGGAATAGCCCCTGGAGTAGGAAATGGCAACCCGCTCCAGTATTCTTGCCTGGACAATTCCATGGACAGAGGAGCCTGGCGGGCTAGTCCCTTGGGTCGCAAAGAGTTGGACACAACTGAACAACTGAGCTTGCATACAACGAGTGAGGATCCAGGAGGAAGGAGGTTTTGGAGTTCCATCAATCTCAGCTTAGTGCCCTGCATGGGGTAGCTACACAACAAGTATCCATTGGCTGACACACCCAGGATTATGAGGTGTTGACATTTCCAGGACTAGGTATCCACCATCAAGATTTTGGACGCTGGATACAGGCATTTTTATGAAGCACATGCCTCGAGCCTGGCTTATCTAAACTGTGTCCTATCAGAGCAGATGTGTACAGATTTCATAAAGACAGATCTGTGATGAGAGGCTATGGATCTCCACGGAAGGTTCTATATGGGTAGCATAATAACACTTTAGGAAACAGGTTTTCCATTTTTCTTAAATTTTGCCTTAAGCAGCTGGACTGTTTCAAACTCAGCTTTCAATAAAACTCAAGCCATCTGGACTTCTTCAAATTCAGGCTTCAATATTGCCCAAACTGCCTATAAAAATGCAAGCAGAGTATTAATATTAAGCTTCTGTGCTTGTTAAGAATAAATGAATTGACTATGAACACTTGGCAAATGTATCGACACTGGTTATACGCTTATAATTGAAAAATAGGCCCTTAAATGACATTCATTGTAATATGAGTTTGCTTGTGTATTAAAGTACAAACTGCTTCAGGCAAAGACGTTCAGGGGGCATTTGATGTTGGAGTTAGATATCTGGGGAAAAAGAGGTGAGCACTATCTTCCCAAGATGATCAGGTGTCAATACAATATAAAGTATTAAATACCTATTAGGATCTTTGCCTGGATTCCCTGGTGGTACAGCGGCAAAGAATCCACCTGTCAATGCAGGAAACAGGGTCGGGAAGATCCCCTGGAAGAGGAAACGGCAACCCGCTCCAGTAGTCTTGCCTGGAGAATCCCATGGACAGAGGAGCCTGGCGGCCTAAGCAGTCTACAGGGGTCTCAAAAAGTCAGACACGACTAAGTGATCTTTGCACACGTGATCTTTGCCAATGTCATTTAGTTTAATCTCACAAAACCTCTGCAGAACAAGTACCTATCTTCCCTTTTGAGATGTTGTGCTTGGGAAACAGGGATTTGACGTTATTGAGAGGTTCCTCAGGTCTGCAGAAGGGCTGTGATGAGAATGCAGGCTTAAGCACAAAACCTATGTTCTCACTGGTAAGAAACAGTGAACAAACCAGGGCAATCCTCTAGCATTGGGTACTCTGTACAGTGCATTTGCCTTGCCCTGTTCTCCTGGGCTAATTCTAGGCAAATTGTCTCTCCAACTAGGATCTTTCTTTCCAAGCCTGACTGCCTTGAGGAGTGTGGCATCTTCTCCAACCTCCACTCTTGTATCTGGAATGGTATCTAGAAAAAAATGTGGGCATCCCCTGAGGGCTATGGACTTCCCTAGTGGCTCAGATGGTGAAGAATCTGCCTGCAATGCAAGACTCTGGTTCGATCCCTGGGTCAGTAAGATGCTCTGGAGAAAGGCATGACTACCCACTCCAGTATTCCTGCATGGTGAATCCCATGAACAGAGGAATCTGGCAGGCTGCATGTCATAGAGTCGCAGAGTCAGACATGATCCAAGTGACAGCATGCACACAAACATGTGCACACACCCACACACACCCACACACACACACTGAGGGCTATATTGTAAATTGCCTTTCCTATATAAGATAATACCAATTATAATCCACCAATATCAAATTTGAAGATTTCCAGAAGACCCATCTAACTGGGAAAGACAAATGCCATCTAATTGGAGGGGATCCTTTCCCTTCAATCATTCAGGACCCACAGAGAGAAGTAGTTAACAAGCAAATATTCATTAAACACTGCAGTGAGGAAACATGATGGCACTATAAGAAGAAAGAGAAGAGGCACCTAATCCAATCTAGGACTGGAGGGAGGTGAGTTCTGAAAAGGGGGTGCCTGAAATTGACCTTGAAAGTGATTGTGGGTTAGACATCAGAAATGATGAGTGGTAGGCTGTGGGGAGACAGTGGCAGAGAGTACAGAATAAACAATCGTTAAGGAGGCAAAAATCACAGGAACTTCAGGTATTTCTGTGTTGTTGGGACATCAAGTGTGATGCGGGTGGTGACAACGCATATGTGAAATGAATCACCAGTCCAGGTTCGATGCATGATACAGGATGCTCAGGGCTGGTGCACTGGGATGACCCAGAGGGATGGTAACGGGAGGGAGGTGGGACCGGGGTTCAGGATGGGGAACATATGTACACCTGTGGTGAATTCATGTTGATGTATGGCAAAACCAATACAATATTGTAAAGTAATTAGCCTCCAATTAAAGTAAATAAATTTATATTTTTTTAAAAAAGAAATTTTACACCCAGCAAAAAAAAAAAGAGAGATAAGTTGTGGCCTGAACATGAAGGGCCCTGAATTCATGATACAGAGCTTGGACCTCCACTTCTGCAGGACAGAAAGCCACTGAAAGGTACAGCAAGAAAGCTGATTCTCAGTTCTGTATTTTAGATTATGGCTGAGCCCCTCTGTTGTTCACCTGAAACTACCACAGTATTTTTAATCATCTGTTTTTCAGTCTCCCAGTTATGTCCAACTCTTTGTAACCCCATGGACTGCAGCATGCCAGGCCTTCTTGTCCCTAACCATCTCCCAGAGTTTGTGCAAGATTATGTCCGTTGCATCCGTGATACCATCCAGCCATCTGATTCTCTGACTCCCTCTTCTCCTGCCCTCGATCTTTCCCAGCATCAGGGACTTTTCCAATGAGTTTTCTGTTTGCATCAGATGACCAAAATACTGGAGCTTCAGCTTCACTCTCAGTCCTTCCAAAGAGTATTCAGAGTTTACTTCCCTTCAGATCAACTGATCTGGTCTCCTTGCTGTTTAAGGGACATTCAGGAGTCCTCTCCAGCACCACAGTTTGAAGACATCAGTTCTTTGGTGCTCTGCCTTCTTTATGGTCCAGCTCTCACATCCGTACCTGACCACTGGGAAGACCACAGCTTTGACTCTTTGGACCTTTGTTGGCAGAGTAATGTCTCTGCTTTTCAACACACTGTCTAGGTTTGTCATAGCTTTCCTGCCAAGAAGCAATCATCTTCTGATTTCATGGCCTTAGTCACCATTTGCAGTGATTTTAGAGCCCAAGAAGAGGAAATCTGTCACTACTTCCATCTTTTCCCCTTCTATTTGCCATGAAATAATGGGGCTGGATGCCATGATCTTAGTTTTTTTTAATATTTAGTATTTTTTTAGTACTTAATAATTAATAATAGGCTATGACCCAATACAAAATGTTTTTGGTGTTAAAAATTAAAATTTTAAAAAGTATACTAAGAAAAAATGCCTATATAATATCAATATTAATATGACTGATTATAATGCTGTGGTTTCTAGGACTGAAGTTCTTTTCGGATTTTTTTATTACAGATAGATACCTTGTTCATGTTAGCCTGGCTGGCTCATCACTGCAAACACAGTCTCTCAACATTCCAGATGTCTCTCTGGAGCTAAACTAGTTCCTTTAGCCATTTCCTTACTTCGCTAGGACCTTATTGTATACAATGAATGAATACTGGAGTGGGTTGCTGTTTCCTACCAGGGGATCGTCCCAACCCAGGGACTGAACCCAAGTCTCCTGCTTCTCCTGCACTGGTATGCAGATTATTTACCACTGAGCCACCTGGGATTACCTTCTCTCCTTTATGTTCTATAAATTTAAGACTCCAAAACAGCATTTTTAAAATGTAGGTTGTATCTACCAGTATTTACCATATTAGATACTAAAGCTTATATTTGAAATTTATTTGCTCATTTAAAAATTACAGTATTATATTCTTAGATATTGGCATACCCTATTTTTATGAAAAATAATATTTTCTAAAACAGAAAGATTTAATAAAGAGAGTAGCATTGTATATTTTTCACAAAGTCTTAATGTCTGGCTTAGTTGAAAACATATATATTCACAAATTTGCTTCTGTATCAAATCTGTTTTCATTCATACATATATATGTATATACACACACATATATTTTTGATTGACATATGAAGAAATCTGCACAAAGATATGTAGTTAGAAAAACAGAGGTCCTTATAGATCTTCTGAAGGATCTCAGGGACCCCCCCAAGATGGACCTCAGTTTTATTAAAAGCACAAATTCCTACTACCCTTTTCCCCACATGTATCTTGTTGATAGCTGCAAAGAAAGAGTACCAATCTGAAGAGTTAAGTACTCAGTTAATGATTATGTCTTGACTATGGATTAAAGAATCGGACACCTGAGCATTCTTCTCTTCCTCAACCTCATGATGGAATTGGTAGTTTATCACTTTGTATGCCAAGACTGGCTCTTTCTCTTCCCCTAATTTGTACTTTGAGCCTTTATGAAGGCTATGGACATTTCACTTCAGCTTGGGAATTGAGAAAAACAGTGCATACTCAATCAAAATAAAACTTTGAAGAACTTGAAAATACTCTGTTATCTAGAATGAAATGTCATATAGGAAATAGGAAAACAAAACAATTTCAACACCAATTTATTCATTAAAATCATCCATACAAAGTTTTTCTCTCTCCCTTTCTCATTCTCTTCCCTTCCTTTTCTCTCTCTTTCTCTCTGTATGCATAATGTTCCCATCTGATAGCTTTATTTTTATTTATAATAATAGTGTTAAAAAAACAGAAAGACATTCATCAATGGAACAAAAAGAAGTTCTAAATGTTAGGAAGATGAGGTCAAATTTATGGTAGAGAGAGAACAGAGGAAAACAGGCCCAAAATGAGAAGCAAAATGTGTTCTTTACAACAGAGCCCTGGGGAAACTCTAAGCCCAAGCTCACCAACTGCATTATTTAAAGATATATATTTGCAACTTTTAGCGAGTTAGATCTAGCCCTATTTTCTCTTAAATCCAATAGAATTTTCTGTGGCAATGGAATCCTCTGTGATCTGGACTGCTCAATAAGGCAGCCACTAGCTACATATAGCTAGTAGAACATTTAAAATATAATTGGTATAGTTGGGAAATTGTATTTTTAATTTAATTCAAATTACATTTTAAAAGTGAAAAGTGGCTAGTGGCTACTATACTGAGTAGTGCAGATTTAAACAAAAGGAGAGGATATCTTCACATGAGAAGTGTTTATTTTATTCAAATATTGGAATTCAGTGCTGTTGTTGGAAAGAATGAGGTAAGTCTATTAACTGACAGAAAAGATGTTTACAATTTGGTATATTTTGTGTGAAAAAAAATTAGTTGAAAAATGTTAGACAGTATAGTATATATTCATAGGAAATTTCTGAAAGCACATATATCTCCTTCAGGGGAAGGACTGGACTTTTTCTTGTATATATTTTTAGTGTTTTAAACAAATGGTACAGTATACAGAAAAACATAAGCATGAAGGGAGAAGTTAGTCATAATTGTACACCTACAGATAACTATCATTAAGAGTTAAAGATATTTCCTACTGTTGCTGCTGCTAAGTCGCTTCAGTCGTGTCCGACTCTGTGCGACCCCATAGACGGCAGCCCACCAGGCTCCCCCGTCCCTGGGATTCTCCAGGCAAGAACACTGGAGTGGGTTGCCATTTCCTTCTCCATATTTCCTACTAAATATGTTCAAGTAGATAGTTTAAAAGTTAGATATGGAGGTTGAGACATTTAAAATAGAAAAAAATTAATTTACCTCCTTTTGATATGTGAGAATTATTTTTAAGTATTAAAAGAGTGGGAAAAAATAAATTCTAAGAAATAGTTCAACATATATTTGAAACAAGAACTTTTCTATTTTATGACACATGCAAGGGAAATTAAATTCAAAGAAACTCAGTAAAAGTATCTGCCTGCACAACGATAAACAGGACAGTGTGGTGGTAGGTAGGCATCCTCCAGGTCTTATTCATCCCTGTGTCCAGGTCACTGAGTAGAGTGGCCAACAGAAAGCTGGCCCTGTACAGATATGTGTAAAGGAAGAAGGCATTTTAAACACTAGTAAAGGACACGAATTCGGAGAAGGCGATGGCACCCACTCCAGCACTCTTGCCTGGAAAATCCCATGGATGGAGGAGCCTGGTGGGCCACAGTCCATGGGGTCGCTAATAGTCGGACACGACTGAGCGACTTCACTTTCACTTTTCACTCTCATGCATTAGAGAAGGAAATGGCAGCCCACTCCAGTGTTCTTGCCTGGAGAATCCCAGGGGCGGGGGAGCCTGGTGGGCTGCTGTCTATGGGGTCGCTCAGAGTCGGACACGACTGAAGCGACTTAGCAGCAAAGGACATGAATGAGCAATTCATATGAGAGGAAGTAGAAGCAACTAGTACAAATATGAAAAAGTTAAATTTTACTAATAATCTAATGTTAGTTGCTCAGTTGTGTCTGACTCTTTGCGACCCCATGGACTGTAGCCCACCAGGCTTCTCTGTTCACTGAATTCTCCAGGCATATATGTGCAAAGGGAAACAACATTTATACACAATCTTTTATTTTCAGAACAGCTAGGGCTCAAATAATGCTAGAGAAACTATTGTAACAATGTCTTAAGTATTGAAGTTTACGTATGTGTCAGAAATGGTTATGAAACTAATACCTTCCTCTGGAAAATTGTTTAAAATGAACTGGCTTATGATACTTAAAAATAATTATGTTTGATCAAAGCATTCTTTATAATAGCCAAAATAGAGGACAAATTAAATATGTGACAATATTAAAATGGTTATCTATGTGATGGTAATTATATACAATGGCATAGAAATCATCATAAATATTTTAAATAATTTTACATGGCATAGAAACATTTTTTAAAATTAATTTTACTTCATGTCTGTAGTTTTCAACATTTTTTGGAACAGACCCTTTTCCACTGAAACTTTATATAGAAACATAATATGTAGCAACCCCGTGGACTGTAGCCCACTGGGCTCCTCGGTCCATGAGATTCTCCAGCCAAGAATACTGGAGTAGGTTGCCATTTCCTTCTCCAATATGTAATATATAAATCACTAAATTTCAGTTAATATTCTTGCATTTTTAATTTTAAAATCACATAATTATAGTACTAACATTTTTCCATGAACTCAGGTGTGCTAAATGGCATTTGCAATTATATGCAAGCTTCTACATTAAAACAATTTGTTATTTAGATTATATTATAAAATTGTTATTCTTCTACAATTTTAAATTGTAAACCTATTTTTCAGTAAATTTTCAGTAAAGTCATCTTGCAGATTAAATTGAACTTATTCAAAACTTTGAATGAAGAGTAGTAAAACTGTGATTTTAATGATATGATATTAATGATATTTCATTAATGATATTAATGAAGTGATATGGCTTATATAGCTTATAGATATTAAAGTCAGGGGGAAAAAAAACAAAATTTATACCTAGTACTAGAACTCTATAAAATGTGATATGATCATATAAGATATACATTTCTCACTACAAGACATATTATCTAACTCTGGAGAGACCAAGCTCTGTTCAAAATTTGACCTGACATGTTGGGGTGATGTATAGGTGCTGTAATAATGACCTTATCTTGAACCCTGTGTAGTGAGCCATGTTCAGGCTCCATTTATTTAAAGACACTCATACATATCTTTAAAGTTTCCAATTAGTTGCACATAAAAGAATGTAAATTATAGCTTGAGAGTAGAAAAAAATTTCCAAGGTCTTCCTAAAATAGTCTGACACATTTGAATATGGTGGCATTTTTGTATGCTAATTTTAAAAATGGATAAAGTGCATTTTAAAATAAAAGTTTAAATAGCTAACCTAGAGCACTTTCACAGAACACTGCAAAACAGAAAGATAATAATTCTGCAGAATAGATAATACTGTTATCACTTTCAATGTAGATATAATTATATACAGAGGTGTAATACAAAGATATGCACAGGATAAAAAACAAAAAGCACCGAAATATTGATAGTATGCATTGGTTGTTATATGAAAATGTGTTTTCACTTTTAATTTTCTTTAATATCCAAGTTGTCTATTATGAATATTTTCATATTCCCAAAATTTGGTATTATAGTTAAAAATTTTTTTTCTTCTCAAAGCTGTTTATTTATATGAGCCATGATATAATTTGAAAAGAAAAACTATGAGCTAACGGTTTTGATAGATATAACTTCCATAGATTTTAATTGCCATGAGTCTTTTATTTCATCGAATTTTCATGCTTTCACTGATTCATCATTATACAAATAGTTTTTTGAGAACACACTATATTCCAAGAATGGGGTATTGCTAAGGAAATTTTTTTTATCCAGGCCTTAGGGCTGGCAAATAATTTTGAAGTACATTAATGGTGATACTTGTTTTGGTATTATTGTAGACAAGAGATACTTAAAAGCAACTTGCATAGAAAACCATATGCTGAACTTTGTGCATATAAAAGCATGGATAATGTGTGTGTGTATGCATGTTCACTCCTTGTGTGTCTGCCAGCGAATTCTTTGTATTAAAATCATTCAATTTTAAAAATTTGAACAAATATCTTACATATTAAGTTTGAATTTCAGAGTTACTAATTCATTCATTATTATTCTTGCTTTTAACATGCCATATGCTAAATATTCCTGAACACATTAAAACAATCTATCACTTGAGCAAGGCAAATGAAATTATCTTATTTCCACATAAATAAAAATACATATTTTCCCAAATGTAAAACTAAATTTAAGGAATTTTACACTGAATGTCATGCATAAAATACTGAGTCTCTTTTAGGGTCAAGATGTGCTTGAATGCAAAAATGCCATTTAGAAAAGGCTAACGGAAACAGTGGAAACAGTGTCAGACTTTATTTTTCTGGGCTCCAAAATCACTGCAGATGGTGATTGCAGCCATGAAATTAAAAGACGCTTACTCCTTGGAAGGAAAGTTAAGACCAACCTGGATAGCATATTCAAAAGCAGAGTCATTACTTTGCCAACAAAGGTTCATCTAGTCAAGGCTATGGTTTTTCCTGTGGTCATGTATGGATGTGAGAGTTGGACTGTGAAGAAGGCTGAGCGCTGAAGAACTGATGCTTTTGAACTGTGGTGTTGGAGAAGACTCTTGAGAGTCCCATGGACTGCAAGGAGATCCAAACAGTCCATTCTGAAGGAGATCAGCCCTGGGATTTCTTTGGAGGGAATGATGTTAAAGCTGAAACTCCAGTACTTTGGCCACCTCATGCGAAGAGTTGACTCACTGGAAAAGACTCTGATGCTGGGAGGGATTGGGGGCAAGAGGAGAAGGGGACGACAGAAGATGAGATGGCTGGATGGCATCACTGACTCTATGGACATGAGTTTGAGTGAACTCCGGGAGTTGGTGATGGACAGGGAGGCCTGGCGTGCTGTGATTCATGGGGTCACAAAGAGTTGGACACAACTGAGCGACTGATCTGATTGATCTGATCTGAACTCATAATGAAGAAGAATTTAAAGTCTTAGGGAAAAATACCTCCTGAACATACTTGCCTGAGATCATGAGTCAATTCACACCAAACTGATGGACCAAACCATAAACTATATTTGATGTGTTTATTTCTGAGACATTCAGAAGCTTTCTGATTTACAAGCAAAGTTTGTAGCCATTCATTCCAGTGGTAGATTTTAATAAGCCTCTAGATGTGTTATCACAGCTGAACATAAGAATGAGTCCTAGAACTAATTCTGGGAAAGATATGTCAGAAGCTATTAGTGAGCTGAATCTGTAGCATAATATGTCATTCACTGAAGCTTTAAGGCATCATTTTGTCCCCAAGAGCCCGATGAATGTATTCCTCCTCCTCTCTGTACATGTTAATTCCACCTCTGGGCCTTACTAGGATATCATAAAATTTGTATTATATTTCAGCGAAATCCATGTACAATATATGTGTGTGTGTATATATATATACTACATTTCTTTTGGTAATGTTAATTTCTTTTCCCCAGCAGATACCAAATCTTCAGCTGACAAACATATCTTACACTAAAAAATCTAGCTTCTTTATAACAAGGTTATAATAATGTAACATTGATTCTACCTATTCCTTTAGAGAGTTTTAAAGCCTTATAATTAATGCATTGAATTTTGCTTAACCATATCTATTATCTTGTATTTTTGATACGTTTATCTATAACATACTGGTTCCTTGGGTTTATTCAATGTTTTTAAAGGTGACTGTTTTATTTTAAATTTTATCTGTTTCTTTATTTTCGGCAATGCTGGGGCTTCATTGCTGCACAGGTTTTTCTCAAGCTGCAGTGCACAGAGGCTGCTTTTCGTTGTGGTGCTCAGGCTTCTCGCGGTGGTCGCCTCTTTTGTTGTGGAGTACAGGCCCTAGGGCACACAGGCTTCAGTCGTTGTGGCACGTGGACTCAATCGTTGCAGTTCCCAGGCTCCAGAGCACCGGCTCAATAGTTGTGACCCAGGGGTTTAGTTGCTCCATGACATGTAGGATCTGCCCAACCAGGGATAAGACCCATTGGCAGGCAGAGTCTTTGCCACTGAGACACCAGGGAATCCCTCTCCACCTTTATAACTTTATAACTTTGTTTTTCACATATTTAGTGTTTGTGCTAAGTTTGTGATCATAGGTTTTACTTTTGTTGAAGAGCTAGCACTGAGTCTTCATGTAAAACTGCAGAAATCTTACATGCTATAAAAATGAACTTTCAATAAAGCACTTACAGGGAAAAACCAAATTCTATTTAGTTTGCCCTATTATACAACTGGCTGTTTTTAGATGAAAAACTTCAATGTAAAGTGAGTTCAGAGAAGTCTGCCGATGTTGAGTTAACTTTGTTTTTTAAAAAGTTAGATGTAAAAGACTATATTTTTAGTAATGACATTCTGATAGTACTCCTTGACTTTTATTTATTTTTTTATCTTTTAAACAAGTTTCTAGTTTCTTTGGAAATAGTTTAAACAGTTTCCTGATTTTTTAAAAGTAAGTGATTAAATGCTAAACAAACAAAAAAAATGGAGAAAGAAATGGAATTGAAAGGCAGAACAGAAACCTATAAAAACTGGCATTTTTCAAAAGATTAGTGTTATTAGGCACATTGCTCAGGTAATTAGGAAATACTGTTTCCATTTCCAATTAAAATGTAAATAGTTTTGGAACTAGATATAGGCTCCATAGGATTTGGAGCCAAAACACGTAAGCTAAAGCTAAACAAGTTTTGTGGTCTTAGAAAAGTTAATCTCTTTACTGCCTTTTTTTCACATAGGAAGAAAATATAGGCATGGGGAAAGTAGTATTAAATTTTTAAAAAAGAATCCAGTGAAAGCAAACTAATATTATTCTTATAAGAATTAAATAAGATAATATAGGTGGTGCAGTGGGAAAGAATCTATCAGTGCAAGAGACGTAACAGACGTGGGTCTGATCCCAGGGTCAGGAAGATTCCCTGGGGTGGGACATGGCAACCCTCTCCAATATTCTTGCCTGGAAAATCCCATGGACAGAGGAGCCTGGTGGGCTACAGTCCAAGGGGTCACAAAGAGTCAGACATGACTGAGCACACATGCATAAAATAAAATAAATACTGTGAGCATCATGCAGCTGTATGCTGTCATGTTATGGTATTTTCTCTGAATTGCTGCTGCTGCTGCTAAGTCGCTTCAGTCGTGTCCGACTCTGTGCGACCCCATTGACAGCAGCCCACCAGACTCCCCCGTCCCTGGGATTCTCCAGGCAAGAGTACTGGAGTGGGGTGCCATTGCCTTCTCCGATTTTTCTGAATTAACCTACTGTATTTTGGAAGGTGACCAAGACCACTACAAGACCAAGACCGCTACAGGGATGAAACCTGGTAGGAATTTAGCCTAACACTGTGTGGGGCATATTAACAGGCTTTCAACATTACGTAACCAAGAAAGAGAGAAAAGGATTATATAAGCCCCACATTCTTTTACAACAAAGAACAAACATAGGACCACATACATTCAAGTTGTAGGCTTCAATTAGACCTGAAAGTCAATATACAGCTTGTTTTTATATTATATATTTACCTTCTTAGTGGCAAATGACTACTGTCATAGCAACACTAACAAAATCATAAAGATACAGACTTTGTTTAAAATGAAGGATTATCATGTTTCGAGTGTTTCTGTAGAGTAGAATACTTCAAAAATGTTTAAACATATTTTTACCATTTTTAATTGGGTTCCTGACAGTTCTATTATACTTTTTCTACAGAAAAGTACCCTGAGGCAGATTATCAACACTTCTTCACAAAATCTGGAACATTTAGTATTCACTAAGGAGAAGTTGAAAGCTTTAATAATTTGAAGCAATTAATTTACCTTGAAGTTATTGTTCTCCTTTGGAAATTGCAATAAATGAGAAAATTTGCTTTTGAATAAATTAGTAAGTCATTATCTCAAATTTGTAAGAAACTCTTGAAAATAATATTTGTTATGATAAAAGAACATAGAAACAAAACCAAACCAAGAAATTGCTTAATGTCATCTTTTTTGTTTGTTTAAGGAAAAGGGATTATTCTGTTTATAATAAAAAGAAAACAGCTTGAAATTATGGAAATAAAATAAAAGGAAACTATCAATTCTGCTGTCCCCAGGCAGGGGAGTTTGAGTTATTTACTAAACACCCCACAGGTTATGCTAATTTCCCTGAGATTGTAGTCAAGGTAATTCCATTATTTAGATGATTATAAAATTTAAATGCTGACTCTAATCTGGATTGCCTTCCAGGGTCCTGGCTACACACCTTTTTGCACTAATTTTCACAAAATAGATGTTTAAACTGAAAAAAAAAAAAAGGATTATCTAAATTGGATTTTCTGTGGGCACTGGACCAACTTCTTGCAAATGAAGAATAGCATGATCTATCTTAATACATTATATCTATCTTTAAGTCAAGACCTTGATATTTGACAAAGCCTGCAATCTCAGCAGCTCACTGATCTTTGAAATCATTGCACTGAATGGAAAAGAAAGGCTTCCAACTGATGGAATTATGACACTTTTCTCTGCCATATTTTTAGTTATAAAGCAATATACAGAGTACAGGCCCCTGTGTCTCTACTTCTTCTAGACTTCATCAGTGATGACTTGCCTTTGAGGTCTAAACACCTATATAAGTAATTACTTGTGTGTCCATGTCTCAATCAAAACTCAGCCATGGACTTGCTGAGTCACCAGCTGGCAGGATCTAAAATTGGTTGCACTTTCATCAACATAATATTCATGATGACAGAAGCATTTTAAACCAGCTTCATTTCTCTCCTCACCCTACATTTTCTGTGTTGCCAAGCTCTTTATCAGTTCAGTTCAGTTCAGTCGCTCAGTCGTATCGGACTCTTTGCGACCCCATGAATCGCAGCACGCCAGGCCTCCCTGTCCATCACCAACTCCCGGAGTTCACTCAAACTCATGTCCATAGAGTCAGTGATGCCATCCAGCCATCTCATCTTCTGCCGTCCCCTTCTCCTCCTGCCCCCAATCCCTCCCATCATCAGAGTCTTTTCCAGTGAGTCAACTCTTCACATGAGGTGGCCAAAGTACTGGAGTTTCAGCTTTAGCATCATTCCTTCCAATGAAATCCCAGGACTGATCTCCGTCAGAATGGACTGTTTGGATCTCCTTGCAGTCCAAGGGACTCTCAAGAGTCTTCTCCAACACCACAGTTCAAAAGCATCAATTCTTCAGTGCTCAGCTTTCTTCATAGTCCAACTCTCACATCCATACATGACCACAGGAAAAAACCATAGCCTTGACTAGACGAACCTTTGTTGGCAAAGTAATGTCTCTGCTTTTCAATATGCTATCTAGGTTGGTCATAACTTTTCTTCCAAGGAGTAAGCATCTTTTAATTTCATGGCTGCAGTCACCATCTGCAGTGATTTTGGAGCCCCCAAAAATAAAGTCTGACACTGTTTCCACTGTTTCCCCATCTATTTGCCATGAAGTGATGGGACCAGATGCCATGATCTTCGTTTTCTGAATGTTGGACTTTAAGCCAACTTTTTCACTCTAGTAAGAACAATTTACACAGACTACAAACTATTGCTTTTATCTTACCCATGTAAAATACCAAGCACTTGACATGCGGCATGCAGCATCAGTTCTTCCTATCGCCAGTGTTGGTGTAATTTTCATCATGTAGTAGGACTACATAAATTGAAGCGAGGTTTTGGTAAGATTAGGTAACACTGAAGTTACAGTTCAAGGGACTGGATTTCTCTCGTTCTCTCTATTCACCAATTAAGAATCTTAGCATTCTTATGCTAAATTACCTCTTATAATTTGACCTTTTCCCAGTAAATATGAATGATATAACTTTATGATGTCATGATACCACCATCTCATTGTTCTCTGAAAATATAATAACAATTTCTAACTCTGTTGCTGCTGTTTTTACTGACTGGACCAGCCTCCACTTGGAGAGCTCTTTCCCAAAGCACAGTCCTTTAAAACACAGTTCATACCCATCAGGCCCAAAAGGTGTTCTACAATTTATTGGTTTCAATTCTGACATGAAAACTTTGAGATCCTGGCTATGCTGACTTTATCTCTTAAAGTTCTTGGCTTTTACTTTATGCTCCAGCAACTTGAAGCCACTGGACACAAAATGTATTTTCTTATATTTTGGTGTTTCTGCTTATGCCCTGCCTGGGATGTTTTCCTCAAAATCTTTTTTCAGTGAGCACCTTTTGTCATCTACAAATCAAACTAGCTTTTACTTCTTATGGGCTTCACTTGTGGCTTAGATGATAAAGAATCTGTATGCAATGCAGGAGACCCAGGTTCAATCCCTGGGTCAGGAAGATCCCCTGGAGAAGGGCAAGGCTAGCCACTCCAGTATTCTTGTCCAGAGAATTTCATGGACAGAGGAGCCTGGTGGGCTGCAGTCCATGGGATCACAGAGTCAGACACGACTGAGTGACTAACACACACACACACACACACACATTACCTCTTACAGTGAGCCTATTCTGATTCTTAAGGTCTAAATTTCCATGGTGATAGTCTGTGCTTGCTCCTTAACTCACTGAGCACCCTACTGTGGTAAAGTTATTCCTTTATATGTCTTTCTTACAAGCCAATATCTTGCTGCTTCCACAGCAGCTTATCTATAGCCTGACACATCTGTAAATAAGTGCATGAAAAGAATATAATGAAATCTGTCTTATAAATTAGTTATTTCTGTATGTTTCTGTTCCAGGTTAAGTTATTAATTTATCCATCAATAATAAACATGACCTAGGCCAGTGATCAAGAAAGGAACTGTCTAAAGATTGGATCAAATCCTGGCTCAGCCTAATGCTAGGGGTAAGATCTTGGACAAGTTATTTAATTTGTCTCTTTGTTCTCTCATCTAAAAATAGAGATAAGTATAGTTCCTGTCCTTAGCAACAACCAGAACCAAACTATCAACCATGTGAGGGAGTCACCTGGGAAGTAGATCCACCAACCCTAATAAAACCTTCAAATGATTGCAGCCTTGGACTACAATCAGAAAGATTCAGACTGCCTCATGAAAACTATAATTGATAAATATTATTTTTGCTTAATGCTACTGTGATTGGGATAATTTTTGATAAGTAATAAGCTATAAACTCCTTTGTTGACAATTTTTTGCTTAGCTTCATTTCTTTTTTTTAGAACTTGCAAACATTATTCTCAAATATTGTATTTACTTCTCATGTACCTCTGTGGGAAGAGATTCTTTGTTCTATTATTTTTTTTCTTTATTCTCCTTTACCACCATTTTTATAAACCAGACTTATTTGGAGGTCCTGACACCCTAACTGACTATGTCAATAGCTTCTTCAGTGAAATCTGATTAAATTATAATTTAAGCTGGCAAATGCCATGATGAGGGTCAGAATGTTAAAAAGACCACACGCAAGAGAATGAAAACACAAAATAATGGTAGGAATTAGGTAGCAAGGGTCTTCAACTTAGTCAATAAGGAGTATGGCCAGGAGCTATCAACAAGAATGTGATAGATGGTAGTGTAGCAGGGTCTCAATAAAGCCAAACTTTTTACAAACCTATGAAGGAATGGTTATTTGGAATAGCAGTGAAAGTATGGATGACATGGAACTCACTTCTGAATTCCTGAGTAGATAAGATATGAAAAATAAGGAAATTCCTCTTGAAAGAACTGCAGGGTAAAGTCAGCTTCACAGAAGGGGGAAAAAAAAGAAAAACATGTGAAAGTATAGAAAATATTCAGTGAAAAATTTGAAAAAGATAGAGGATGGTAGTGGTTTTGAAATGGATCATTCATATGGCATAATAGCGGCTTCCCAGGGGGTGCTAGTGGTGAAGAACACGCCTGCCAATGCAGGAGACATAAGAGACATTGTTTTGATCCCTGGTTCGGGAAGAGCCCCTGGAGGAGGAAATGACAATCCACTCCAGTATTCTTGCCTGGAGAATCCCATGGACAGAGGAGCCTCATGGGCTACAGGCTTTGAGGTCGCAAAAAGTTGGAGACTGAGCATCTGAGCACAGGTAACAGAGGAATATAGGGGTCCATTGCTTATGGGAAGATAAGGAAGTTAGGTCAGAATAGAGGAATTAGAGAGAAATATACGGGTGAATTTATAGTAGAGAACAGATGATCAGAGACATTCATCTGTTAGGTAGTGGCCAATGGTAGGGTGATGTGAGCCATGATGTAATAAATAACCACAATATTTTATGGAAGTATCAGTGCTTAGAAGCCTCTAACACATCATACAGTATCTGACACAGAGAAGGCACTTAATAGAGTTGACCCTTAAACAACATGTGCTTGAACTGCAAGGGTCCACTTGTGCAGTAATTCTTTTTCAACAGTAAATATGACAGTATCATAGGAACTGTGGTTGGTCGAATCTGTGGATGTGAAACTGTAGATAGGGAGGAACCACAGATACAGAGGGTTGTTTATAAATGATACAAGATTTTCCACTGCACAGAGGGTCAGAGCCCTTAAACTCTGCATTCTTCAAGGTTCAACTGCACATTTATGGTAAATGAGAAATCTCTGGGCAGATGGAAGAAATTTGCAATTTTATTAAGCTATAGATTATAATTCAAACAGTTGCCCAAGGGAACCATGGTGAAATTCATAGAGTCAGAAACCTCCTGGGGGAGGTAAGTAATATAAATGTATATTTCAGAATATTAATGTGCCTAGTCACTCAGTCACATCCAACTCTTTGTGACCCCATGGACTGTAGCCCGTCAGGCTCCTCTGTCCATGGGGATTCTCCAGGCAAGAAGACTGGAGTGGGTCACCATACCCTCCTCCAGGGGAAATTCCCAATCCAGGGATTGAACCCAGGTCTCCTGCATTGCAGGCAGATTCTTTGCCATCTGAGCCACCAAGGAAGCCCCAATATATTAATGTATACTTACATGCATATAATATATATTATATATTAATATATACTTACATGCACTGCTATGGAGCATGCCTTACCTAAAGATACTCAAATATATATCACAACCATTAATATGGAAAGATACTTTTAATGAAGAAATATGATTAACCTATTTAATTATTCAGCATACATTCATTCTAAACATGCCATGCTATACCTGAGAGCAGTAGTTAGACCCTGCTGTGTCAGAGTGACCTGGGGAGTTGTTAGAAATGCCAGTGCTTTGACCCAACCTGAGTTACTGAGTCAGACATTAGAACTGGAGCCCAGGCATTGACTCCTAAATATATAATTTAAATGTTGCCTTACACCTTGTCTAATAAGCAAGGCTATATATATACCTTAGACTCATGCTCAATTCCACTTGGAAAATACTTGGTGTACTTGAGGACAGCCCCTTCTTCCTCCTCACCCTGCTGCAGGAAAATATCTACATCATGTCTGACAAATGATTATTATAACTTTAAAATCATGTAAGTGATGCAGACCTGACTCTTCCAAACAGATCATCCCATACTTTAATATTCTTGATTTTACAAAGTTGTTCCATGTTTTGAATTCATATTTGACTCTAAGAACTCTTGCTTTTACATACTTTTAAGAGTAACCTTGGAAAGGTTATTTAATTCCTCAGAGTCACTCAGGATGCTATAATAAATCAGAAGAGAGATATCTAGTCAACTGTGGGGAATGATTTGTGATTCTAAATTCCTCAGCACAAGACACGTTTTTTAACCCCATGTGGAACTAAACTTTTAAATACAACATACATACATGTACACACAGACACACTCTCTCTCTCTCAGAAAGGAAACTGTATATCAATAATTGTGTCATGCATTTACCATGTAAACATATCATCTTTAATTCTTTATCTTTTATTCTCTTAATTTAATTCAAGTGAACTCTTTAAAAATGATTATGCAAAAGCTGTTTCTATGTACATATGCATTCATAAATATAGACTATGCTAAAATGAAATCTTTCCTAATTAACTGCATTTAAATATTTGTATACCATATTTCCTATTTATAGTCAGTTTACATGAAAACAACAGCTGCCTTAGAAAAAAAAAATTGCTGGGAAAGAACCAGGGTATAACTAAGCAACTATGGACATTTTCTGGTGAAATAAATGTATTTGATTGAAAGCAACTCTACATGTTGAAATGGGAATATAAAAACATCTATGGGCATGTTGCTCCTTCTTCAAGGAGAATCAGATTTCAGGTTTAATTAGATATCTATATTTTCCATCTGTATTTAATAAAAATACATTAAAAAAATAAATTACCAGGCTTCCATGATTCTCACAGTGCACATGAAAAGAACTGATATATATGAGTATGGAAACAAGAGAGACTGACCCTAAATTACATCTGTACACTAATTTGATCAGTCAACAAGAGTATTAAATGATTGCTCATTAACTGTAACTTCCTTGAACCCTATATTTGTTTCGTATGTTTTATTGACTTTAAATCAGTCTTGGTAAGTCTATTATTTGCCAGTTAGTGGACTAAAAGAGGCAAATCCTTTTTTAAGTGGAACTGAGCCTAACGCAGGCTTCCATAGGTGGTTCAGTGGTAAAGACTCTGCCTGACAATGCAGGAGACACAAGAGATGTGGGTTCAACCCCTGGATCAGGAAAATTCCCTGGAGAAGGAAATGGCAACCCACTCCAGTATTCTTCCTGGAAAATGCCAAGAACAGAGGAGCCTGACAGGCTACAGTACATGGTGTTGCAAAGAGTGGGACATGACTGACAACTGAGCATACACTTATGCACACACAAGCCTAATATAGGGAATGTTTACATAACATAATATCAATACATATTTGTGTTAAATGGGTCAGTGGTAGGATGAATTTGGTTGCTAGAAACTAAAACATTTCTACTTGTTGGATTTTGCCTTGATTTTTTTGATTCATTTGTCTCTAAACTGATGTTTTAAAATTGTTTATTAAATGATCTTTTAAAATATATATGATAAAAAATAAACTTCAGTGCTATGCAGTGAAAATTAAGTATCCCTTCCCCTTTAGATTCTCTGCCTCAATCTTCTGTTAATAGTATTCTTCAAAGCATTTTCTTTCCTCATCCCTTTTCCTTCATGTAGCACATAGTAGACAATTAATATTTGAATAAATGTACAAATATCTATCTACATATGATACTATAAAAATAATAGTCATTATATATTCTGTTCTGAACTTTGTTTTTGCTTTGTGGGTTGGTATGTATGTTCACTTAGAGATGCTTGTAGAATATATAGATCCACTTTTACTCTATAAGAAAATCCAAGTGTTCCATGATTAGGTGTTGTGAATCAGTCCCAGTTATGAGGCAGTTAGTGTCTGAATTTTTAGTGTCACAAATAATGTTCCCACAAGCACATTTGTATGCATTTCCAGAACATCATGATGTGCATATCTGTAGGACAGAGTGTAAAAATGGAGCTACTGTGTTAAAAGGCCTATGCATTTTAAATTTTGATAAAAACTGATAATTTGTCCTCAGACCCAAAATAGATTTAAAATAGGACTGTACTACTGGTTTGTTTGTTTAGTCACTAAGTCATGTCTGACTTTTGTGACCCTGTGAACTGTAGCCCAACAGGCTCCTCTGTCCATGGTTTCCCAGGCAAGAATACGTGAGGTGGGGGGGGTGGGGGGGCGGTGCCATTTTCTTTTCCAGAGGATGTCCCTGGCCCAGGGACTGAACCTGTGTGTCCAGCATTGGCAGGTGGATTCTTTACCACTGAGCCACCAGGCAAGCCTGTATTGCTGGTAGTTCAGTTCAGTTGCTCAGTCATGTCCGACTCTTTGCGACCCCATGAATCGCAGCACACCAGGCCTCCCCGTCCATCACCAACTTCCGGAGTTCACTCAGACTCACGTCCATCGAGTCAGTGATGCCATCCAGCCATCTCATCCTCTGTCGTCCCCTTCTCCTCCTGCCCCCAATCCCTCCCAGCATCAGAGTCTTTTCTAGTGAGTCAGCTCTTCGCTTGAGGTGGCCAAAGTATTGGAGTTTGAGCTTTAGCATCATTCCTTCCAAAGAACACCCAGGACTGATCTCCTTTAGAATGGACTGGTTGGATCTCCTTGCAGTCCAAGGGACTCTCAAGAGTCTTCTCCAATACCACAGTTCAAAAGCATCAATTCTTTGGCGCTCAGCTTTCTTCACAGTCCAACTCTCACATCCATACATGACTACTGGAAATACCATAGCCCTGACTAAATGGTCCTTTGTTGGCAAAGTAACGTCTTTGCTTTTGAATATGCTATCTAGGTTGGTCATAACTTTCCTTCCAAGGAGTAAGTGTCTTTTAATTTCATGGCTGCAGTCATCATCTGCAGTGATTTTGGAGCCCCCCAAAATAAAGTCTGACACTGTTTCCACTGTTTCCCCATCTATTTCCCACAAAGTGATGGGACCAGATGCCATGATCTTCGTTTTCTGAATGTTGAGCTTTAAGCCAACTTTTTCACTCTCCTATTTAACTTTCATCAAGAGGCTTTTTAGTTCCTCTTCACTTTCTGCCATAAGGGTGGTGTCATCTGCATATCTGAGGTCAGTTCAGTTCAGCTCAGTTGCTCAGTTGTGTCCGACTCTTTGTGACAATCGCAGCATGCCAGGCCTCCCTGTCCATCACCAACTCCCGGAGTTCACTCAGACTCATGTCCATTGAGTCAGTGATGCCATCCAGCCATCTCATCCTCTATCGTCCCCTTCTCCCCTGCCCCCAATCCCTCCCACCATCAGAGTCTTTTCCAATGAGTCAACTCTTCTCATGAGGTGGCCAAAGTACTGGAATTTCAGCTTTAGCATCATACCTTCCAAAGAAATCCCAGGGCTGATCTGCTTCTGAATGGACTGGTTGGATATCTGAGGTAGATCATTCCAAAATTCAAAATCTCCCTTACGCATCCACCACTCTCAGTGATTCCAAATAAACACAGACTACAGGTTTATTTTAAAAAATAAATCTGCTGTTCAACCAGTTACTAGACAAGTCCTTTTTCTCCAGTGTCCCTACATCATCACATAAATACATAATATAAGTAAAAATGTCATATCTGGCAGGCAAGCATGGCTTTAATACACAGCCCCAGGCCCCTTTCCAATCAGATTGTCACACCTCATCCCCCTGCTCCAAAGGTGTTGAATCAAATGACAATCGTGCCAACAGTGATTCTGAGCACTTATTTATTCACAGCCTTGTCAGCATTGCCTTTTCTCAAATGTGTTAATATTTGCCAATATGTCAGGAAAAATAAAGGTGTCTCATTATTATTTTATTCAGCATTTATTTTATTATAAAAGTAACTGAGTATCCAACTCATTTTATTAAAACTTGAGATTTCTTTATAAATTTACTAATCATTCTTCATCAAGAGCTAGACTAACTTTCTCATCATTGACCCAATATTACTACATGACTTCTCAAGTCAGTACCCTAGGCCAAGTGATTTGCAAGGAAGTTTTATATTTAGACAGGCTTTTCTATAGAAAGAGGGCTGGCAGCTCAGACAGTAAAGAATTTACCTGCAGTGCAGAAGACCCAAGTTCAATCTTTGGGTTGGAAAGATCCCTGGAGGAGGAAATGGCTACCCACTCCAGTATTCTTGCCTGGAGAATCCCATGAACAAAGGAGCCTTGTGGGCTAGAGTCCATGGAGTCGCTAAAGAGTAGGACATGACTGAGTGAGTAACACTCATATTTAGAAGGTCAGAAGCAAGTTCCTTCACAGATGGTAGAAGTGTCCCTGTGCACAAGTGAAAAGGCAGAGGAATCACTGGAACAGCAACTAGACACAGGGAAGGTGCAGTCCAAACCTTGAAGATGCGAGAATGTGGCAAAAAAACAAAACTATCCATTGATCTGCTGCAAACAATTAGCTACTGTGCTGGATGGTTTCCCTGCCTAGACATTTTAAGGCTGTAGCCTTACAGAGACAGAAATGGAACCTCAGATACTCACCCAGCCGATGGAGAATTCAAACCCCCAGTATGTCTCTTTCCACACCTGAGATTCTCTTTATGGTATCATACTAGATTTTATCAACATGCAGATCCGATAAGACTCAGAAAAGAAATTCAGAAGAATTATAACTACAGAGATTTATAGAACTCCAAGAAGAAATATAGAAGGAGATGGTAAAAGGAAGCTTCCCAAGCAGCACTAGTGGTAAAGAACTTGCCTGTCAGTGCAGGAGACACAAGAGACATGAGTATTATGGCTGAACATGTTGATATTGGGTAGAAACAACACAATACTGTAAAGCAATTATCCTTCAATTAACACTAAATACATATTTTTTAAAAGGGAGACATGAGTTTGATCCCTGGGTCAGGAAGATTCCATGGAGGAAGGCATGGCAACCCACTTCAGTGTTTTGGTTGGGCTTCCCTTGTGGCTCAGACGGTAAAGAATCTGTCTGAAATGCAGGAGATCTGGGTTCAATTCCTGGGCTGGGAAGATCCCCTGGAGAAGGGAATGGGGAGACAGAGAGACAGAGAAGGATAGAGAGAGGGAGAGAGAGAGAGATAAGGAGAGAGAGATAAGGAGAGAGAGAGAGAAAAAGAGAGAGAAAGAGAAGGAGAGAGAGAGAAAAGGAGAGAGAGAGAGAGCTGTCTTTTGCATTTTGCATCTTCTACACAAGAAAGGTTATTGACATCTTGACTTCATGAACTGTGCTCCATATTTCACCCCCCCCCTTTTTTTTTCCAGATTTCAACATCTGCTTCTCTCATTCATTCCAGGCAATTTCAACGTAGCAGTAGGTCAGACAATAGTTTATATTCTCCCTGAATCTGAGTTCATTGTAAGTGATTTAATGTGACAGGAGATAGAAAATTGTATTGGCAGACTGTTACTAAACTTAATTACTCACCAGATCCAACCCCAATCAATTAACTGCAGCATTAAACAACATAAATTCTGCATTAGCCACAATGAGAAAAGTTGCAACTCCTGTTTCTTCTCAGTTAATAACTTCACTCCTTTCATTTACTATGCAGAATCAGAGCCACTAAAGCTGTGTCAGTTTATAATAACTGTGCCTGATATTTATATGACAATTGCCATTTTCAAAGCACTTTCATATCTACTAACTCATTCAGCTCCATCATTCAATAACTCATTAATGGAAGCAGGTAACATTATTGCCACTTTTCAGGTCAGGAAAATGAGAGTTGGAGAGGTCAATGGCTCACCTAATATGACAAGCTTAAGACATTTCAGATGTCAGACAAGTCACATAACCCTTGGAGGTTAGCAACTCTAGGTATACTTTTTCAGAAAACTCCTAAACAGAACACACGAGGAAACCAATGCTCCCTAAGTGCTCTATTTCTTCTCATTATCTCCTTGCCCTCACCTACCATTGCCAGGAGCTTGGACTTGTGTTTATCAGTCACTCTGCCACCCTTCTCAGCCAGGCAGCCTCACATACTTTCAGTCCAACAGTATATACTTTTATCCCCAATGATTTTTTTTTCTGTGCCTCTAAGCTTCTCATTCAACACTCATTCTTACTCTGTGAACTTTACCCATCATATTTGTCCCATTTCTAACTTTGAAAAACATTCTTATCTCACTTATTCCAATATGTCTGCTCAAACTGACCAGTTTATTTTGATATTTCTTATTTAAAAACGCCTAAATCACACCCCTGTTGTAGAAAATGAAAAGTGTGACTAAAAAATAAGATAGCACCTACAGTTTGTCAGGCACCCATCAGAGACCTCTGCAAATGCTATTCTCATTGATCATCACAGAGGCCGTTTTTTGATAGAACCAGAAACGTTAAATGAATTGGCAAGTTCCACTAATTCAGCCACTTGATGTGAAGAACTGACTCATTTGAAAAGACCCTCATGCTGGGAAAGATTGAAGGCAGAGAAGGGGATGACAGAGGTCGAGATGGTTGGATGGCATCACCAACTCAATGGACATGAGTTTGAGTAAACTATGGGAGTGGGTGACGGACAGGGAGGCCTGGCATGCTGCAGTCCGTGGGGTCGCAGAGAGTCGGACACGACTGAGTGACTGAACTGAACTGACTAATTTAGTGTTAGTTTTAGAAGCCAGATTAAAACACTACTACATCTAAAAGTAATAATAACCTTGACAAAATTACTGTTAATGTTTTTCTCATATATCAGAGAATGATAACTGACTTATACTCGTTACAGAATTTTAAAATCACAATGCGTGTTCAGTTGCTCAGTCATGTCTAACTCTCATGGTTCTATGGACTGTAGCCCACCAGGCTCCTCTGTCCATGGAATTCTCCAGGCAAGAATACTGGAGCAGATTGCCATTTCCAACTCCAGGGGATCTTCCCAACCAAGGGACTGAACCCACGAATCACAATAATAATCATAAATAACACTAACCCCACTTTATACATAAATAAGGCACAAAGGAGTTAATCACACTACTCAAAGCTTTATAACTCGTGTGTAGTCAAGCTTGAACTTGAACCAAACCAGATGATTTTATAGCTCTTGAACTTTTAATCATGTTCTTATACTTCAGAGAACATATATGTGGCAGTACACCATGATTTATTATCAAATTTATTATCTTCTAGCTAATACATTCTGTCACACATTCCTGAAAATGGAATAGCCTTGAAACTTAATACTTTAAAACGGTGTTGGAAGTCTCCTAAAATAACACTAATTTATGGAATAACTTGTAAGTGCCAAGTCTTATATATGCATATTATATCAAATCATAAATTCTGTGATATAATTTTGAGTATTGAAATTTTATAAACAGAAAAACCAAGGTCTCTAATTACACAGTAATAAACTGTCAAACCACAATCTAAATCTTGTTCTATTGCTTTCAAAGTTCCTATTGTTCATTCACTATTTCTCACAATCTCTCTTGCATTCAGTTCAATTCAGTTCAGTCGCTCAGTCGTGTCCGACTCTTGGCGACCCCATGAATCGCAGCACTCCGGGCCTCCCTGTCCATCACCAACTCCCGGAGTTCACGCAGACCCAAGTCCATCGAGTCAGTGATGCCATCCAGCCATTTCATCCTCTGTCGCCCCCTTCTCCTCCTGCCCCCAATCCCTCCCAGCATCAGAGTCTTTTCCAATGAGTCACCTCTCCGCATGAGGTGGCCAAATCTCTTGCATTAACACATGGTTATTACATTGTTGGCAACTGATATATACTTGATAGTGGAACTTCAGTCTGATTTTGCTGAAACTGAAGAATCCTTCTTGTATGATAACATTTTTCCTAAAGATGAATTAGAGAAAGTTGTGGGGAAAGCCTTTTCTCTACCCATGATTTGTAATTCATGTTAATGAAAAATCCTACTGGGTATAAAATGAAAATTACAATTAATTATCTATTTGGAGACTTACTTATTTTGAAAATAAATTATGCAACATTAAGATTCTCTAATAAATGTGAGGACTATGGCCATTATATGCTCAGCAGCCCAAGCTTGATATTATAGAAATGATTAATGAACACATTTTACAAAGTTTAAGGAAGATAGGAAGAAAGTTCCTACTAAACATCTGTTAAGTAAGGAGTTAAAATATTCTATACACTCAGTTTAACAGTCCATGCTAAACTGATTAACATTCCTGCCTTTAGCATTTCACCATATTTAAAAAATAAAATTCAACAAGCATCTCACATTTTTTCAAGGCAATTTTCTCTTTTTCATTTAGTAAATTATTAGCAGAAAAATGACTAGGTGAGTCCAATTCTTTGTGTCTCTCTCATTATCAGAAAGTAACTACATTATGGAGAAGAAAAACAGATGGAAATAATACAGGATGCACTTTGTATCCTTGTATTTAATATTTATAAAAATCCTGCAAAGTAATTATTATTATAATAAATTAACATTTCATGAAATTGAGCCTTAGAAGTGCAGTAACTTGTCAGACAGTGAAGTAGTGGTAGAGTGGAATGGGACTCCAGGGACATCTGGTTTGGTGACAGTGATACGCCCTCTCTTTCAAAAGGAGTTTGAAATGCAGGAGACGTTGGAGAAGGGAATGGTTGGTTACCCACCCTAGTGTGCTTCCCTGGAGAATTCCATGGATAATAATGTAGTGTAAGTGCATCAGTTAACCATGTTCAGAAAATGCTGAGTAACAGATCACTCCAAAACTCAGGCTTAAGACAAGAATCATTTATCTTCAAACATCTGCAGAGTGGCTGGTCTCAGCAGCTCGGGCCTGAACTTTTCTGTAGCAAATGCCTTCCGAAAGTCTCTTATCCCCCTTCTGGAAGGAGTAGGCTAGAATAGGCATGTCTGGTGATGGTAGAAGCATATGCATTAGCAACTTAGTTTTACCAGTGCTTTGCACCATATTTCTAATATCCCATTGGTGGAAGCAAATGCCTCTGGTGAGATATTACATGGCACACACAGTTGTAGGCACTGTAAAATCACTTACCAAATGGCAGATATAGAGAAAGATGGAGAATCAGAGTCCAGGAATGCAAATTACCACAGGAGGGGATAAACACTTCTACATTAACAGTCCACTGCAAGAATGAGTCAAGAACTCCTGGAAAGCTTGCTAAAACTACAAAGTTTGGGCTACCTCCAGAGTTTAAATTCCTTTAAATATTTATTTTAACAAGTATGCCAGTGATTCCAAAGCCAGGTGTCCATACTCTGAGAAATGTTTCTATATTCAGCCCCATAATAGTTCTCACAGAAATGTTTTATTCAATGTACCAACCCAAGACCTGTTCACCTAAAAATGTCACATTTGTGACTCAATAATCAGAAACTCAGTTTCCTACTCTAGGTCGAGAAATGCCATTCTTTAAATACTTTAATTTATTTGTTTATTTGTTGTTTATACTTTAACGATATTTTGATACCATTCCAAATACAACAGTTGGTTGTCGAAGATCTGGTAATAGCCAATCTGAAAAGAATTATCAATATGCAACTTGACTTTGGATTGCAAGGTAAGACAATGAGAAGAGACACATATATGAAGTAATCAATTGACAGATTTCTCTTTCTACTTATTCTGACGCTTTCATGTGTAAAACACCCTAACTTCTCTGTTATATTGATAATGAAAAAGAAAAGAAAAAAGACTGGCCAAAATAGAATTTGATAATAATATGAAATAGCAGGTGCTTAAATTTCTTCAAAATTATTTCTGAAGCTCTCTCTTTCAACCACCCCTTTTAATTCTGTGATTTTATGAGGAGGTATGAACTATGAGGTGCTAGTCTCTAATGCTTTGTATCTGTTAGACTTTCCTCCAGAAAATTGCAGGTTTGTTGTTGTTGTTTCCTTTTCAGGACAAGAGTCAACAGGGGTGGCATGAATTGATGATGAGCACTGAAGCTGACCCTTGTCCCCAGTTCTTCAGGCACTCTGTCTATTAGATCTAATCCCCTGAATCTATTTCTCTCCCACTGTATAATCGTAAGGGATGTGATTTAGGTCATACCTGAATGGTCTAGTGGTTTTCCCTACTTTCTTCAATTTAAGTCTGAATTTGGAAATAAGGTGTTCATGATCTGAGTAATAATCACACAGATTTTGGGGCTCCAAAGTCACTGCAGATGGTGACTGCAGCCATGAAATTAAAAGACGCTTGCTCCTTGGAAGAAAAGTTTTGACCAACCTAGACAGCATATTAAAAAACAGAGACATTACTTTGCCAATAAAGGTCTATCTAGTCCAGGCTATAGTTTTTCCAGTAGTCATGTATGGATGTGAGAGTTGGACTATAAAGAAACCTGAGCACCTAAGAATTGATGCTTTTGAACTGTGGCGTTGGAGAAGACTCTTGAGAGTCCCTTGGACTGCAAGGCGATCCAACCAGTCCATCCTAAAGGAAATCAGTCTTGAATATTCATTGGAAGGACTGATGTTGAAGCTGAAACTCCAATACTTTGGCCATCTGATGTGAAGAACTGACTCATTTGGAAAGACTCTGATCCAAGGAAAGACTGAAGGCAGGAGGAGAAGGGGACGACAGAGGATGAGATGGGTTGGATGGCATCACCGATTCAATGGACATGAGTTCGAGTAAACTCTGGGAGTTGGTGATGAACAGGGAGGCCTGGCATGCTGTAGTCCATGGGGTCCCAAAGAGTAGGACGTGACTGAACTGAACTGAAGCTGAAGTAGTTTCAGAAAGCAGAAGGAGAGGAAACTATGATGTATTGGAAGTCTCTTCTACAGAAACAGTCAAACCAAACATTTATATCTGACCTAAACTGAGAGAGGTAAATTAAGTCTTCTATTTTTCAAATGTTTTATCTATTTTTTTTTTGTATTTCCTATTTTTCCCATTTCCTGAAAGCTCTGGCTAAGACTTTTGTCATGGAGAAACTGGTGACTATTCTATTTTTATTGCCAATTGTGATGTGTGCTTTTAGAATGATAAAATATCCCTTATATATGTGTTTTCTTCCTTATATATTTTTATTCCTGACCTCACTTTTCTAATACTATTTTGTAATCTCTGTTTTTCTTTTCTCTTTGTTTGCATTTGTTTATACTTTTGCTGGTAAAATAGGCAAAAATATTACTGGATGTCTCACCTAGTATATTCTTTTCTGTTCTTCATACCATTCATTGCCTCTGAACTACTTTACAAACTGATCACAAGGTAAATGATTCTTGTATATAGAAAGCAAAATAAAAAAAGATCAGTGAAGATGTAATGGATTATTTTCTTATAGATAATGACCAGCTTTTCACCTATATATAAATTCATTTCAATATTCCTGATTGCCCCTGTATGTCTGTGTGTGCTTTTGAAATCTACTTTGAAGCAATTATAACATCTTATTGGCTTCCTCATTAGTTAATTACTTAAATAAAATATTTGGTATATGTTTATTTTATATGTAAAGGTCTATCAAAAATAATTTTCCTTCATCACTTTTATTTCTGGACTTTTTGAATTATGTTGTTTCAACTGTATATTTTGATACAGTATTTATTTGGTTTTATTTTTTGATCCAGTCTATATTTTCTTTCGTATTTACATTTAACATTTTAATATAAATGATAAATTTTGTCTTTGTTGAATTACATGTATATTATTATTTTTATTTTAACCTACACTTATTAATGTATAATAAAATATTTTACCGTGTTGTCTTTTCCTATAGATGTCCCATTTTTCCCTTGTTTGTATGGAAGCTAAATAATTTCCTTAAGAACAGCTAATATAAATAATAGAACTGAGAAGCAGAGGAAAGACAACAGTCCTTAAGCATGTTAAAACAACAACTCACTCCCCTTATTTTGAGAGAAATGCTAAGTACAGTCACACTGAGAAAACAATTTTCACCTATTGTGTTGGTGAAAATCCAACTTAGACAAAAAAACTCTGAAAACTGGAAAAATCAGCTCTTCATATATTGTTGATGCGAGTTGAAAATAAAACATATATACGGCAACTTGTAAATATCTGTCAAAATTGAAAATGCTTTTAATGTTTAACCTAGCAATCCCACCTCTTTTTATCTTAAAAAATACCCACACACATTTGACAGATGGACAAATTATGTACTGCAGTACTGTTTTCAAATAACAAAATAACAGGCACAAAACCAATGTTCATCAACAGAGGACTAGTTACATAAACCAAGGGGCATTCATACAGTGTGATACTGAGCTTATCTCAAAAAATGAAAAAAAAATCTCTGTATATGTTAATGGGGGAAAGTGAAACTCCCTCAGTCATGTCCAACTCTTTGCGACCTCGTGGAGTATACAGTCCATGGAATTCTCCAGGCCAGAATACTGGAGTGGGTAGCCTTTCCCCTCTCCAGAGAATCTTCCCAATCCAGGGATTGAACCCAGGTCTCCTGCCTTACAGGTGGATTCTTTACTAGCTGAGCCACAAGGGAAACGCTGTTAATGGGGGAAAGGAACCCAAAACTCAAGGACTGTCAAGTAAAAAAATAAAAGTATTAGTATGGGATATACAGTGTGCTACCTTTTATAATTAAAAGGGTAAACAATACTAATATAGACCCATATTTACTTTTACCTACTTAAGGAAAAGTTATACATGGGGAAAATATCAAAAATATTACTTCTAAACCTTCCTGACTTCAGGTTATACTACAAAGCTACAGTCACCAAGACAGTATGGTACTGGCACAAACCAATGGAACAAGACAGAAAGCCCAGGAATAAACCCATGCACCTATGGTGCCTTAGTTTTGACAAAGGAGGCAAGACTAGGCAATGGGGCAAAGACACCCTCTTCAATAAATGGTGTTGGGAAAACATGTAAAAGAATGAAATTAGAACACTTCCTAACACCGTAAACAAGGAGAAATTCAAAATGGATTAAAGACCTAAATGTAAGACAGAAACTATAAAACTCTTAGAGGAAAACATAAGAAGAACACTTGATGTCATAAAATCAAAGCAAGATCCTCTATGACCCACCTCCTAGAGTAATGGAAATAAAAACAAAAGTAAACAAGTGGGACCTGATTAAACCTAAAAGCTTTTGCACAGCAAAGGAAATGATAAGCAAGGTGAAAAGACAACCCTCAGAATGGGAGAAAATAATAGAAAATGAAAAACTGACAACAAATTAATTTCCAAAATATACAAGCAGCTCATAGCTAGAGCACATGCAATAAAATGAAAGATTTTATACTTCCAGGAATAACATGGGCTTATCTATAAAAACATAGTAATTAGCTACATTCTTCACATATTCTCTTTGTTTACACAATGCTCTAGATTTTTCTAGGGCATAATTTCTAAAAATGTAGACCAAACTTTTACTCCTCCTATAACACTGCTCACAAAAATTGCTCAGATCAAATGTATCTTTAAGTACTATATTCTATGTCCTTTAGAAAATCAAAACTATTGGCATCTCGAAACCTCTAAGGATTCCTGAACTAAAGAAATCAATTAAGGTTGTTTGAGATGTCTCCTTAATAAATCATATAAGCATAGAATTATTTATTATTATGACAGTATTTCATTGAAAATTATGTTTATGTTCTTTGCAAACTTTTCTAACTAAACTTACAAATCCAATCAGGACTATGCAGTCAATTTAGCACTGATTATGACCAGGTAGCAAGGATGTCCATCATTTTCTCCAAATAACTGTAGTCCTCAATGCTTTCATGTTCATCAATTTAAAATAATTTAGTCATTTTAAATTTAAATCTTAGGCAATGGTTTGCTAAATAAAAATCACCTAAATAACATGGTCTTAAAAATATCCATTCTACAGCTGCTCTGCTACTTCAACTTTATTTTCAAAACAGGTTATGAATAAACAAATGATTAAAAGTAAGCAAAAAATTTTAGAATTAAAGACAATATGCTATAGTAGAAAATGCTTAGACTTTGGGTCTAGACACTTCTGGTTTTCAGTCTTACATGTGCTACTTATAAACTATATGAAAATTAACAATTACCTTTTCTACATTTCGATTTTCTCATCCATAAACAAGTGGACATGCAAGTTCCATGACTGTTATCAGAACTATGCAAAGTGTGTGCTAATCGCTTGACATGATATCTGTCATATCATGAGAATCAAGTTATATTTCTTCCTCCCTCTCAGGAAATTTAAGCAACAATGAGTTATCCCTTATTAATTTATGATTAATTATAGAACATACAAAGTTGTTAGGACAGCCACTGGTGGAAGCAAACTGTCTTGAATTTAAAAGAAGGGAAAAAAAAAAAAAACAATTAAAAAGGAAAAGATGTCTTGAGGGCTAAATATTTCTCTGGGCATAAAACAGGCTAACAAAACTTTGCAGCTATACTACCAATATGGACCCTTTCTTACAGAAAAGGAAGCAGGAAGATGGGGCAGGGCTAAGAGCCCCAAAGTGAAGTGAAGTCACTCAGTTGTGTCCGACTCTTCACGACCCCATGGACTGCAGCCTACCAGGCTCCTCCATCCATGGGATTTTTCCAGGCAAGAGTGCTGGAGTGGATTGCCATTTCCTTCTCCAGGGGATCTTCCGGACAAAGAACTACACAAATAGGTAAACTAGGTTCCTAATAAGCGTATGCTCTCTGCTGGGGAACAGAGGATTTAGAGCATTTATTTTTTTCTATCCCTTTTTGATTGAGAGTGTCTACTGGGGTCATTCCATCACTATCCCCCAACTGACTTGTTTATTAGAGTAGATAACTTTCTTCTTAGACTGCAAAAAGCAAACAAACAAACAAACAAAAAAACATGTGAAGCCAGCCCTTCGGAGCCTCAATCACACCTGGACATGTTATTGAAACTTTTGAAACTGTGTACCTTACGCCTGAACTTGATGCTGTAGCAAGATACAACTTGGTGGTCTTGAAAGAAGGGGCTAGTATATTTGTACATCTCTGATGATATTTTTACATCTCTGATATATTTTTACGATTTTCTGACCAAAGGGCAGATTGTAGTGGACTCAAGTTGGACCAAATTTGTTGTCATTCCCCATTTTTAATCTAACCTGGCCTGAGATTAGCTGTGCTTGGTAGGATAAGACAAAAGCAACTCTGTGTAACTTCTTAGAGTGAACAGTAAATGGGCTTTTAAGAAATCAGCAGTGCACCTTTTTGTTTCTTTCTTCCATGATCAGCTTCCAGGATCTAAAAAGCACAAACCTTGCAGGAGGTCACCTGGAGGAGAACTGAGGTGCTCTAGTTAACGGCCCCAAATGACGGTCAGCGTTAAGTATCAGCCCTGTGAGGAGGTCTCCCAGGCAACTACAGCTCCAGCCAACAGCACAGAAAACAGAGCTTTCCAGCTGAGCACAGCCAACCTTAGTCATCAGAGACAATGAAGAGCTATTTTTTTTTTCTTTCAAATTACTAAGTTTGGTGGTATTTTTCTTTTTATCTAGAGTCATAGCTACGTAGTCACAATATTTGTTAAATGAATCCTAAGGGTAGAAAATATATTGTTCATAACATATCTGTGAATTTTCAAAAGTTAAAGACTTCTCAACATGCTACAAATTCTCCTTTTGTGGTCTATCTCCTGAAAAGTAGTAAAACTGTAATAGCTTTTAGAGTAACATGTGTTGGTTAAGAGAGAGTTATATGAAATGAAAAATACCTGAGCTTGGAACTTAGCCTAACCACTTATTAATAGTGAAAACTGATTAAACTATTTACCATTTTAGAGCCTCTATTGTCACTTTTTAAAATAAAGATAATCATACCCATTGTACAGGACATGTGTGAGTATTACATGAAATAAGACATAAAAATCACCCATCAAGAATTCCATAAGAACAGGAATTTGCTTTGTTCAATACTGTTAACTGATACTATTATTATCCGACAAGAGAGACAGTGGCTCCTTGTGTTGGGGCCATAAAATGATTCTTTTTCTTCCACAGCAGGAGAGGGAGAATGATAGGAGTTGTTGTTACGAGGTTTCTCTGGTAGCTCAGATGATAAAAAATCTCCCTGCAATGCAGGAGACCCAGGTTCAATCCCAGGGTCAGGAAAGATCTCCTGGAGGAGGAGGAAATGGCAACCCACTCCAATATTCTTGCCTGGAGAATCCCATGGACAGAGGAGCCTGGGGGTTTACAGCCCATGGGTTGCAAAGAGTTGGACACAACTGAGCTACTAGGCACATGCACATTGTTACAGTAACTTAAATGAAGAATGTTGAGGGTTGTTCTCCTGGGGAGGATTTTACTTTTCCATGACTAGTGAACACTCTTGGAAATTTCACCAAACAGTTTCTTGGCACCTGGAATTAGGGAAGTCATTTTATAAAGCCATGCATGCACATCCCCCCATCCCAGCAGGGGATGTGTTAATGGGTACATGATGGCAGAAAGGGTGCATCTGACTCCTCTAAACCCTGATAGATGGGTTCCTTGTCTTAGTAGCCAGACGCTCACTAAATCAATACAAATCCTAGCTCTATTTCACTGGCATACGCTGTGAGGGAGAAGCCATGATGATTAGCCATCCAAGTATCAAACAATAGACAGCTCTTCACTGTTTACCTCCTAAAATAAATACAAATTATAAGTCTAAAACATTCCAGAGGAGGAAAATAGTAAGAGCTAGAAATCTGATAGAATTGTACAAAGCATGAGAATTCAGTTGTGTATTTTGTCAGTGCCAAACATAGTCTGCTTGTTCCGCAAACGTTAATAAATTGACAGGGGCATCTTTTCAGAACCCAGTCCCCTTGTGTATATGGTCTATGACATGTCCCATATCCCTATCTGATCACTTTATGCCTGTGTGAAAAATGGATTCAGATCCACCGTAGTCTAGCGCTTCTCCTAGGGGCAGCACTTTGAAATCTTTTTCCGAGTGGGGATGAAAAGTACTTAAGGGCATATGAAGAGTTGGGAAGGTTTAATGCCTGCAGTGGCTTTCAAACTGTGGTCCCCAGGCAAGCAGCATCAGCATCTCCTGAAGCTTGTCAGCAATAAAAATTATCCACCTGCTAATTCAGAAACTCTGGGAATGGGTCCAGTAAGCAGTGTTTGAACAATCTCCCCAGGTTATCCCTAACACTTGAAGTTTGAGAACTGTTAGTGCAATGGACTTAGGTAAGGAAAAATTCAAAAATAAACACAAAAATACCGTGATCTCTTAGAAATATGACTTTCGAGATTGATTCTATCAAATAGCAAGGAAAAGCACAAGTGTCAATCTATATTGAGAGTTAAAAAGAGTGCTCTACTAGAATCAGAAAGAACTGGGATTAAAGCATGACTCTACTCTTCTCTGATTTTATTTAACTTTTCTGGATGCAACCTTATGGTCTGTGAAATGGAAATAATAATGTCTCCCTTAGTATATATGATTTCAAATAACACATATAAAATGTCTAGTATAAAGCTATCTAGTATTCATTCAATTCATTTCAGTGTTTGCTGAAGATACAGGAAGCAACTTCAACTCAAGAGAACTATAAGATGTCTGCTTCAGGGTGGATAGAAGGATATGAGGAGCAGAGATGCAAAAATGAAAGAAAAATATAGGCATTGATGAGTTTGCTGATTTCTTATCACTCAGGCAGCTTCTTCACAGACTAGCATGGAGAGGTAGATTTACCTGTGGCAGAGGAGAGCCTGTGTTCATTTGCTGAATTTAGGGCCTCATTCTTTTCAATTATTGAATGCCTGCCCATTAAGGAACTGTGCCAGTAAATGAAGGTGAAACAGGTTATTGAAAAAGAAGCAGCACAGGATAATAATTAAGAACTAGAGCTTGGAACCAATCTGCCTGGTTTTGAATCCAAGCCTATTATCTATCTATTGTGTGACTTCAGGGAAGTCACTGAACCTCTGCGGCCTCTGCTTTTTCATCTTTATTATTAAAAGGTGGTAATAATATCAAACACCCTGTAGGATTGTGGTCAGAATAAAATGAATTAATATACATTAAAAATGAGATGAGTATTCCAGCAGCACAGGTTCTTAATAAATGTGGATTATGGTCAGCTCCTGTCAGGCTGGTAGAATTCACTCCTTGACAGGCTTTTCCTAACATCCCAGTGTCTTTGAGATTAAGTCCAGAATTCTAGCCTTGCAGATCTCTAGTCTGGCGCTTCTCAATCTTTAATATGAATAGGATCACTGAAAATTCATGTTAAAATGCAAATTCAGATTCAAGAACCCCGGTAGGGCCTGAGTTTCTGCATTTGTAGAATTTGGCTTAAACCAGCTTCCAGGTGAGGTCCATGCTATTGAAAACAAACCTCAAGTTCTTTGCAAAACCACATTCTAATTCCAACTTTGAATGTAGCCCATTGCAAAGCTGGAACAACATTTTAATAGCAGCCCCTAAAATAGCTGTGGGAAGAATGACTAATCTTGCTCACTTAGAAATCAGGCAAACTTATAAGTAGGTCTTGGTGATAAGGAAAGATAAACTCGAAGACAAGAGAAAAACTTAAGTGTCTTCTGTGTTCTGACTTTGATGTCAAGGGCATAGAGCTTGAATCTGATCTCCACAGTGGCAGGAGACAAGAGCAGAGACTGAGAAGCAGAATTGATGAGCTGCAGGGTAGGGAAGAAAGCTTTTACTAACTGCTGTGCTGAGAGCTCGACCACAGAGATGGGAGGAATACAATTCATGGGCATGGAGTTACAGTAGCAGGAAGTAATTTTTACAGATTCTTACACATCTTACGTTGAATTGTGGTGGAACATTATTGCAATACATGTTGGCTGAGCAGAATTCAATTTATTTTATTATGTCATTTTATTTTAGTTTTAGAAGTAGTATTTGTGGCAGTTATTATAAAGATGAAATGAATTAATAGTTATAAAGTTTTGAGAATAGAATTGTTCAGGGTATGCAATACGTGTTAGTTAATATTAGCCATTATTATTACTAAAGGATTTTATCTTAGATAAAATGTTTATTATAAGAAAAAAATAAAAGATAAGTTCTATGTGTTATTTATTTTAATAGTACAGAAACTTTAATAAATTAAGATAAAACAGGTAAAAGGCATTGCTCAAAGCCACATTATGTACATGAGGTATAACGGGATTGGATTTTATCTGTCCAGACTCACAGGCACAGAAAACAGAATTATGGTTGCCAAGCGAGGGTGGGAAAGAAGAAGCATGGGGTGGGACTTTGGGGTTAGCAGATGAAAAGTATTATAGAGAGAATGGACAAACAACAAGGTCCTGCTGCATACCACAGGGAAATATATTCAATATCCTGTGATAAACCACAATGGAAAAGAATATGAAAAAAGAATTCATATGTATGTATAACTGAGTTATTTTGCTGTACAGCAGATATTAACACAACATTGTAAATCAACTATACTTCAATAAAATCAATTAAAAAAGCCGACTCCATCGGTCCAGATTTAAGTCTACATGCTTCGACAACTGCATGCTGACGGGTGTAAGCCAAATGATTACATTTTAGGCTATAGTTTTCTCATCCATCAATTGAAGATATCATCCTTAAGCAACTAGGGGATCATTTATATATCAAAGTATAAATGTATATTAAACATTTTACAGATATAAATTATAATTGAGTTCATGGATCAGTTATACTTGTCTTCAACTACATACACATTCTCAACAACTATAATATTTTTTAATTAGATATATCTCATAAATTAATTGTACTATATATTACAGTTACATCAACAAGCTAAAAAGAGGAGAAAAACACATTTAATTAATATCTATGTCTTTCAACTCATGCAGCAATTATAATAAGAATAAAACTACTGCAAACAGTAAACCCAGACATATTAGCCTTCTTGCAGTTTCTCTAAGATGCCATACAATTTCCCAATTTATGATCTTTTTGGTGTTTCCTTGCCTGGAAGACTCTATCCCGGGGTCTGGATGTGGGTAACTCCTGAGTTTTTTTATTACCCATGTCCTAGCTACAATGTCATTTTAAAATATTTCTTGGGCTTCTTGATCATTAATCTTAATTCTCTGTCTTCATCCTCACATCTAAATGTTCCATACCTGTGTATGATATATACCATATTAATCTTTTGAATGCTCATCACTATCTTAAATCTTGTTGCTATGTTTTTTCTCTGCTCATTGAATGTTTTCTTCTAAGGAGTGGTGGTGGTTAATCGCTAGGTCATGTCCAACTCTTGTGACCCATGGACTGTAGCCCACTAGGCCCCTTTGCCCATCGTATTTTTCAGGAAAGAATACTAGAGTGGGTTGCCATTTCCTTTTCCGGGGATATTCCCAACCCAGGGTTCAAACCCATGTCTCCTGCATTGGCAGGCAGATTCTTTATCAATTAAGCCACCAGGTAAGCCCTCTTCCAGACAGTGAGTATCAGAATATAAGCATCCAGGTTCAATGCACGTCCAGGTTCAATGCACGATACTGGATGCTTGGGGCTAGTGCACTGGGACGACCCAGAGGGATGGTGTGGGGAGGGAGGAGGGAGGAGGGTTCAGGATGGGGAACACATGTATACCTGTGGTGGATTCATTTTGATATTTGGCAAAACTAATACAATTATGTAAAGTTTAAAAATAAAACAAAATTAAAAAAAAAAAAAAAAAGAATATAAGCATCTTAAGAGCACAGACTTCCCTTCCCTGCCAAATTTGGACTGTAGTCCCTGAGCATGGACTTGACACATAGCAGACCCTCAATAACCATCTCTCTAATGAGTAAAAATAAGTAAGACATGACCCCTGACATCATGAATCTCAAAACATCAAAATGTTAACAACTCCTAGACAGACTTAGAATACTTTAAAATGCTATTCTTTGCAGGCAGAGACAATGCCCTGTTCCAAAATTAGCAGCAGTTAAACATTTATTTTTACAGCACTTTTAGGTTTGTGATGACATTTTTGCTACATAGCTTTTGGCATATAAGAATAAGGTGAGACAAGGACCTACAATAAATGACATGAGAGCCTTGTATAGGTTTTGCTGAGTGTAAGTCCATTATTCTGAACACAGAAGTTATGTGTTCAGAGCTTTAATTTTAGACAGCCCTTGTAGCTATGAGTGAACTTGGAAGTAATGTTCCATCAGTATTTTTTCACTTAAATTATGAGTGAAATTGAATCAATCTTAAAAATAATTTAAAAATAGAATCAATCTTAAATTGAATACAATGGATATACATTTTATGTGTCCTTACTCTATATGAGACAATAATGCTGTATATTATCCTCCAATAAAAAATTATGCTGTATATGAAATCAACTTTATTAACTATGAACTTTCTAAATGTTGCAATCCACTTAATTTATCATATTCATAAACCTAATGTTTTCTCTAAGTTATCAGCAGGAGAGAAATGCTTGTCAGGAATGGAGAAGGGATTTATCAGAGAAAAAAGTCACAATCTGGTATTGCTATGACTCTATATATCGTGCTTATAGTTACTCAACTATATTCCTATGAAAAGATTAAGTCAAAGGATATATAGAATTTATTTTCAGTTTTGTATTTGAAAAGAAAAATATGTTTTGTCAGAAGTCCGAGTCTTAGCACTGCTTTTTTCACATCAAAGTATTTCATTTTTGAAAGAAATGTTCAACTGTATCAAGCCTCTATATATAATAATAAACTGTAAAAACAGAACTGCAGAGATGATGTGGTATAAGAATGGTCTGTCTACAAATAATTTTTGATTGCCAGTAAAAATGATGAAGCAGGTTTAATGTTAATACCCATAACATAGCACATACTGTGCAATTAATAACTGCACCTGAAATTAACAGAATGTACTTTTATGTTTCAGGGTTCACTTTTAAATTTTACACATATTGTTAATATTTAAATCAAAAGTACCCCTCTTCTTATTCCTTCCAAATGTGTCTTTGAATCAATGGTTCTATCTTTCCTTTAGGGTTATCTTATGCCCGTGTTTTTGTCAGTTATCAGCAAAGAAATAAGATGCTCTGTGTATTATTCATCTCAGTTTCCAAACATTTCCTGAATACTAAATCTGTTCAGATAAAGATTTGTATAAGGTTCCAGGAAGGGAACAGAAATGACTGAAATATGGTCCTCTCCTGTGAAAGACATACACATTGCTATGAGAATACTGTGAATAGATGAAAGAATAATTCACCTAAGAAGTAACATTTGAGATATGTTCCTTGGAGAGTGGGAGGAATTTTGATATATGGAAGGTAGTTTAGTGATAATGGCAGATAAGCTAAATCATGGAACATAGGCAGAAAAATTCATAGTGAAATTTAAAACTTTTGAAAAAGTGATATGGGATGGGATGTATTAGGATTGCCGAAAAGTTTGCTTGGGTTTTTCCATCACATCAAATACAAAAATCCCCAATGAAATTTTTGGTGAACCCTATAAATACAAGGCTGAATGTTAAGTTTGAGGGAAGATAACAAAGAAGCACTAAGTTTTTTGTTTGTTTTTCCTTAAAAAACAATTAAAACTTCTGACCTGGAGAGTGGCAAAATTAATTATTTTCTTGACTTTATCTTTCTTTTCCTTTTCTTGTAAATCAGCCTCTAAATTTCCTCATCTTAATATTTCTTCCATCTTAGACTGCATGTTTTGAATCCTTTTTCTCTTCTCTGATACATCCCAGTTTCCTAATGCCTTAATTTGATTTACAAAAATTCCTCCTATAGCTATCCTTTTTCAATTCCAATCCATGCTCTATGCCACAGCCAATAGCCTTTGTAAAATGTATACTTCCCATGCCACTTCTCTGCTTTGAAAATCTGTACTAGTTCTCCAATATTCTCGAGACTCCTGAACATGATTTATGAGCCTTCACATCCAACCCTTTATCCTCCCAGCATCTCTTCTGCAAAGAAATCTCTCCCACTCACCTCGAAAGCTTTTGCCTCTCTTCTTCTGTCTGAGGTTCATTTCTCTGACCCTGGTCATCTTTAGAGCTCACTCCTCCAGGAAGCACTCCTCATTAAGCATCACCTCCTCTGTACTCCCAGTACCCTCTTTGTCATACTACGGCAGAATATTTACACGGCTAACCCACTCACACAAACCTACATAGTCCATGAGGCTCAGCCATGTTCACCTTGCTCATTGCTAAATTTCCAGGAATAAGTATACTGCCTGACAAATGTATATGTGTAGGTTTTAAATATATATGCATGATCTAGATGCATACAGAAAATATAAATAATGTGGAAACTGAATAAGTGAGAAGCAAACAAAAGATGAAGATATGCTTTTCTAATCGTGTATTACTGAAAAGTTTTAGATCTTGAAATTAATGAACAAATTATAAATATATACATATATACCTACATATATATATGTCAAACACTATGCCAAGTGACAGATAAAATACTCCCTGTATTGATTTGACACTTATTTGTGGCTCAATAAGTAGCAGTTATTATAATTATTATTTACATAATTTATTCATTAGTTTACAAGATCTAAAATTCCTGTGTTGTTCAGTCACTCAGTCGTGTCCAACTCTTTGAAACCCCATGGACTGCAGCACGCCAGGCTTCCCTGTCCTTCACCATCTCCCAGAGTTTGCCCAAACTCAAATTCATTGATTCTGTGCTGCCATTCAATCATTTTGCCCTCTGCCATCCCCTTCTCCTCCTGCCTTCAATCTTTCCCAGCATCAGGGTCTTTTCTGAGTCTGCTCTTCACATCAGGTGGCCAAAGTATCGGAGCTTCAGCTTCAGCATCAGTCTTTCCAGTGACTATTCAGTATCTATACTGAATTCCTTTAGGATGGACTGGTTGGATCTCCTTGTAGTCCAAGGGACTGTCAAGAGTCTTCTCCAACACCAGAGTTCAAAAGCGTCACTTCTTTGGCGCTCAGCTTTCTTTACAGTCCAACTCTCACATCCATACATGACTACTGGAAAAATCATATCTTCTATAAATTGGCTTCCCTGGTGTCCCAAATGGTAAAGAATCTGCCTGCAATGCAAGAGACCTGGATTTGATCCCTTGATTTGGAAGATCCCCTAGAGGATGGCATGGCAACCCACTCCAGTATTCTTGCCTGGAGAATCCCCAAGGACAGAGGAGTCTGGTGGGCTATAGTCCATGGGGTCACAAAGAGTCAGACAGGACTGAGTGACTAAGCACAGCACACAGTACACACGCGTGCACACGCACACGTGCACGCGTGCACACACACACACACACACACACATATATATATATATGGAGAGAGAGAGATCTATCTCTATATGTGTGTTGATTGACTGAATGTTATCCTCATAACATCCTAGAAATGCAGTTACTATTATGTTTTCCCATTTTATACACAAGGAAACTAATATTCAGTGAAAATAAGTAATTTCCTTCAGGGATCGCAGAGAGTCGTACATGACTGAGCAACTTCACTTCTCATGAATCAGGCTATTTGCCACTTCTTGCTGTGAGCTCACCTGGCAGTATGTTTCATCTTATCAGGGTAAAACCAGGCTTGGCCATCCACATTCACAGAGCAATCTCCACTGATTGCACAATAGCATTGCCTATATAGAAATGTTCTGAGTTTTCAATTATGCCCGCATTTCTAACATTTTTAAATATTAAAATCTTTTTCCCCCTCCCACAAATAAAGCTTATCTATAACTCCAGTACATGAGGCTTTTGAAGATGAACCTACTGTGGGATGGGGCAGTCCATTCCTGCTGTCCCTTGCACACTAGTGGGTCCCTGAGTAATCTCCAGGGATGCCTATAAGATATACAAAGCACTTAATACTTTAGGGGCTCACTCCTTGCTGCCTGCCATTACACGAATAAGGTCTCAGAGCAGCAATATTAAATACCTCAAGTATATTTTCTTTCAACTTCTCTGCCAATATATTTGCCATATAATGCAAATATTTGCCTAGGTCCAATGGAGGCCTAGTTATTATATCAAAAAGTGAATACATGGAGATATACTGGCCTGGAGCATAGCCCAGCAGTGTTGAAGTTTGACATTTAATATTCTCCAGGCATGTAAAAGAATCTGGGGGCAGAAGTTAGAGCCAGGGTTTGAGGGGGTGGGGGTGGTCTATGAAAGTTAATGATACGGTCGTGTTGGGGCTCAAAGACCAGAAAGGTACTAAAGAACTATGCAGATACAGATTAATATCTGAGATGGACTTATTTTTTTGTATTCGAGGCAGTGTTTCCCACCTGACACTATGATCAAGAAAAACAGCTTTAGAAACAGATAGATCTGAATTTACGACTTAGCCTTGATAGCCTGAGAAAGTAGCACTTACTTAAGACTGTCTCTAGTAGGTGTTTATTTTGGGAAGTGGCCCCAAGAACAGGAATGAAGGATTAAAAGACTGAAATAAGGAATAAGGAAAAATCCATCAAAGTGCACAATACTGCTTCCAGCAACTAGGGATCAATTTTCCCCAGGGCATCTCTAAGAGCTTGAGTAGCATGGTTAGTAGCATATGTTTTGAATTTGTCTGCATTTTATTCATGGACGTGTTGTTTGTTTGAATTACTCTCTGGAAAGTCATCTTGAAACTTATTTATAGAGTCCTAGACCACAGCATTTATTGGAGTTCAATTAACACTTAATTCAAAAGTAATTAAATAAGTGGTGTCCTTTTTTGATCTCTAAGGAGAAAGAGAGACATAAGCAGAGAGAGAGAGAAAGAGAAATTAGGTAAAACACAACTGAATTTTAGTTATTTTCTTTGAAAGACTTAATAGTCTACCTGAACTCAACCATTTTCAAGATTTAAATTTAGTGAAAATTCAATAGCAGAATGTTGAAAATTCAATAGCAGAAGTGGACATAATTCTGGCATTTGTCCATATGAGGATTCTGTGAATAATCACGGCCATTCACAGAAAGATTTGTGCCCACATATACCTTTATTGCATGTGGAAGTCAACTCCATTTTTCCTGACCATAGGAATCCTCCTGTGAAATAGGATAGAAGGCTTAGATTGGGGAAATTATCTTCTGCCTTTTTCTCTACCTAGTAAAAATGCAGAAAGTAACAATTCTGTGTAATGTACTTTAAACATTAAGGCTGCCCTTTGGAAAATCATGATTCCAACCTGCACTTGCAGATCTCTGTAAAAACCAAGGGGATAAAATATATCCTCTGATGCCTATAATGAACCAAGCAGTTTACTGTGAGGATTTAGGAGAAGCTTCCAGGGAACAGAATGCTTTGGCCAATTTTGGAGAAATTTAGAAAAGCTCCAGACATACCTCTGGAGATTTTAATTGAGAGCAGAATTATGAAGGAAATTAAGAGTGAGAGCCTTGGCATCATGCAACCTCTCTTCTTGGAGGACAGACCCAGGTAATGGGGCACTAATCCCAGACTTACAGTGTGGTCCTGCCTCACTCTCTTTGTGGGTACAATTGAGATCCCTCTTCTGTGAACCAAGGGGTATGTATCCTTGCCAAGGAACACTGGGATGCTATAACACCAGAAGTTTCCTTACAAGCCATCCAATCCAGTTCAGTTCAGTTCAGTTGCTCAGTCGTGTTTGACTTTCTACAACCCCATGGACTGCAGCATGCCAGGCCTCCCTGTCCATCACCAACTCCTGGAGTTTAATCAAACTCCTGTCCATTGAGTCAGTGATGCCATCCAACCATCTCATCCTTTGTTGTCCCCTTCTCCTCCTGCCTTCAATCTTTCCCAGCATCAGGGGCTTTTCAAATGAGTCAGTTCTTCTCATCCAGTGGCCAAAGTATTGGAGTTTCAATTTCAGCAAGGGACTCTCAAGAGTCTTCTCCAGCCCCACAGCTCAAAAATATCAATTCTTCCACACTCAGCTTTCTTTATAGTCCAAATCTCACACCCATACATCACTACTGGAAAGAGCATAGCTTTGACTAGATGGGCCCTTGTCAGAAAAATAATATCTCTGTTTTTTAATATCCTGTCTAGGGTGGTCACAGTTTTTCTTCCAAGGAGCAAGAATCTTTTAATTTCATGGCTGCAATCACCATCTGCAGTGATTTTGGAGTCCACCCCAAAATAAAGTCTGTCACTGTTTCCATTGTTTCCACATCTATTTGCCATAATATGATGGGACCAGATGCCATAATATTAGTTTTTTCAATGTTGAGTTATAAGCTCACTTTTTCACTCTCCTCTTTCACTTTCATCAAGAGGCTCTTTAGTGTTTCTTTGCTTTCTGCCATAAGTATGGTGTCATCTGCATATCTGAGATTATTGATATTTCTCCCAGTAATCTTGATTCCAGCTTGTGCTTCATCCAGTCTGACATTCCACATGATGTACTCTACATATAAGTTAAATAAGCAGGGTGACAACATACAGCCTTGACGTACTCCTTTCCCAATTTGGAACCAGTCTGTTTTTCCAAGTCTAGTTCTAACTGTTGCTACCTGACCTGCATACAGCTTTCTCAGGAGACAGGTCAGGTGGTCTGGTATTTCCATCTCTCCAAGAATTTTCCACAGTTTGTTGAGATCCACACAGTCAAAGGCTTTGGCATAGTCAATAAAGCAGAAGTAGATGTTTTTCTGAAACTCTCGTTTTTTTGATGATCCAACAGATGTTGGCAATTTGATCTCTGGTTCCTCTGCCTTGTCTAAATCCAGCTTCAACATCTGGAATTCCACAGTTTACATACTGTTGAAGCCTGGCTTGGAGAATTTTGAGCATTACTTTGCTAGCGTGTCAGATGACTGCAATTGTGCAATAGTTTGAACATTCTTTGGCATTCCCTTTCTTTGGGATTGGAATGAAAAATGACCTTTCCCAGTCTTTGGCCACTGCTGAGTTTTCCAAATTTGCTGAAATATTGAGTGCAGCACTTTCACAATATCATCTTTTAGGATTTGAAATAGCTCCAATGGAATTCCATCACCTCCACTAGCTTTGTTTGTAGTAATGCTTCATAAGGCCCACTTCACTTCACACTCCCGGATGTTTGGCTCTAAGTAAGTGATCACACCATCATAGTTATCCGGGTCATGAAGATCTTTTTTGTATAGTTCTTCCGTGTAGCCTTGCTACCTCTTCTTAATATCTTCTTCTGTTTTTGCTTCTGCAAGCTCGAGTTTCTCATTTAAAATGGAGATCTAAGTCACTAATTTCAAGATCACAAATCCATTTCTTAGTCTATAATTTATTTACCTATCAGAAGCATTTGATACAGTTGATCCCTTGCTCCTTGTGTAAGCCCTTTCTTTATCTATCTTCCAGTAAACTTCTGTGGCCTCTCTCTGACTCTTGTGAGGGTTAAATGAAGCAATGTATATAAAGCATTTAGCACAATAACTGAAACTTAATAAATGAACAGCAAACCTCCGTCTCTATCATCATCATTGTTATCATTATCATCCTCATCATCATTTATAATCCTGGTATCATGAATCTCCAGATTCCTTCTCTAGGCAAAATTATGTCCTCCTTATAGTGTGTGTATTTTAGGAGCTAAAGATACAGCAACGGGGAGAAAAGAGCAGTAATGCTTGCCTTCACAGAACTCACATTCTAGTGGGAGTAGTAGGATTCTCAACAATGCATACATACATAAAAGAACATTATATGGAAGGTGAAATTTTAAATTGGAATCTCTCAAAAAACTATTTTATTAAATTTTTAAAATATATTTGAGCATGAATCATTTGGACATTAGGGTGGAGCATATTGTAGTCAAAGTAAATAACAAGTATGACAGTCCTGAGACAAGGATGTCCCAGAAAGATAAATGAGCACCTTGATCTAAGGGGAGGGTCATAAGAAATGATATACGAGAGTGCTCGTCAACAGTTGTCAGGAACCTAGCTCAGCTCTTGTATGTGAGATAAGAAGTCATTAGAAGGTCTTGCACAAACATCTAGCAAAATATTTCTGATTGCCGTGTAGAAAACAGACTATGGGGAGCCAATGATAAAAGCAAAGAATAAGTTAGAATGCTATTGAAGTAATTCATAGGAAATGCTAGCTGTTGGACCATAGAGGTAGCTATGAAAGTACTTGGAATAGGTTACATTTTTTAAAATATATTTTGAAGATTGAATTGATAGAATTTACTGAAGAAATAAATGTGGTATTTAAGAAAACAATACTCAAGTCAAGAATGAACTCAAGATTTTTGTCCTGAGCACCTGGAAGAATAGAGAGCTACCTGCTAATTCTATGGAAAAATGGAAAAAACAAACAAAGAATTTTGAAACAATGTGCTCAGTTGCTTGGTCGTGTCCAACTCTTCCCAACTCCATGCACTGTAGCTCTCCAGGCTCCTCTGTCCAAGGACTTTTCCAGGCAAGAATATTGCAGTGGGTTGCCATTTCCTACTCCAGGGGATCTTCCTGATCCAGGGAATGACCCGTGTTTCTTGCACTGGCAAGTGGATTCTTTTTACCTCTGAAACCACCTGGGACAGGGTCTATTTAGGGGCATGTTAAAGCTGAATCTACTAAAGATCAAGGTGGGAAAGACAGCTAGGCAGTTGGATGTGTGTGTCTGAAGATTAAGGAGTTTCAGGTGGAAAATATACAGTTGGGAGCTGTCATAAATCCCTAGGACAAAATTAGGTCACAGAGAATGAGGATAGAGAGAAAAGGGAGAAGTCTAGGAGGTGAGTTCTGGGATATTCTAATATCTTAAGTACAGGAAAATTGAGGAGTAAAGAGCAAAAGAGATTGTAACTGAGCAGGCAAAGGTGGAAAAAACAGGAAACTTTCCCTGAAATGAAGAATGTGCTTCAATGAGAAGAAAGGGATCAATGATATCAAATTCTATTGATAGGTCAACTAAACTAAAGACTGAGGAATTCATTAAGCACTTGGAAGTTTGAGGTCAACTCTGTTCTGTTATTGTATCTTATTCAACATTTTCTTCAGTTCAGTTCAGTCTCTCAGTCGTGTCTGACTCTTTGCGACCCCATGAATCGCAGCCCACCAGGCCTCCCTGTCCATCACTAACTCCCGGAGTTTACCCAAACTCACGTCCATTGAGTCAGTGATGCCATCCACCCATCTCATCTTCTGTCTTCCCCTTCTCCTGCCCCCAATCCCTCCCAGCATCAGGGTCTTTTCCAATGAGTCAACTCTTCACATGAGGTGGCCAAAGTATTGGAGTTTCAGCTTTAGCGTAAGTCATTCCAATGAACACCCAGGACTGATCTCCTTTAGGATGGACTGGTTGGATCTCCTTGCAGTCCAAGGGACTCTCAAGAGTCTTCTCCAACACCACAGTTCAAAACCATCAATTCTTCGGCACTCAGCTTTCTTCACAGTCCAACTCTCACATCCATACATGACCACTGGAAAAACCATAGCCTTGACTAGATGGACCTTTGTTGGAAAAGTAATATCTCTGCTTTTGAATATGCTATCTAGGTTGGTCATGACTTTCCTTCCAAGGAGTAAGTGTCTTTTAATTTCATGGCTGCAGTCACCATCTGCAGTGATTTTGGAGCCCCCAAAATAAAGTCTGACACTGTTTCCATTGTTTCCCCATCTATTTCCCATGAAATGATGGGACAAGATGCCATGATTTCATTTTCTGAATGTTGAGCTTTAAGCCAACTTTTTACTCTCCTCTTTCACTTTCATCAAGAGGCTCTTCAGTTCCTCTTCACTTTCTGCCATAAGGGTGGTGTCATCTACATATCTGAGTTATTGATATTTCTCCCGGCAACCTTGGTTCCAGCTTGTGTTTCTTCCAGTCCAGCGTTTCTCATGATGTACTCTGCATATGTTAAATAAGCAGGGTGACAATATACAGCCTTGACATACTCCTCTTCCTATTTGGAACCAATCTGTTGTTCCATGTCCAGTTCTAACTGTTGCTTCCTGACCTGCATATAGATTTCTCAAGAGGCAGGTCAGGTGGTCTGGTATTCCCATCTCTTATCAGAATTTCACACAGTTTATTGTGATCCATACAAAGGCTTTGGCATAGTCAATAAAGCAGAATTAGATGTTTCTCTGGAACTCTCTTGCTTTTTCCATGATCCAGCAGATGTTGGCAATTTGATCTCTAGTTCCTCTACCTTTTCTAAAACTAGCTTGAACATTTGGAAGTTCACGGTTCACATATTGCTGAAGCCTGGCTTGGAGAATTTTGATCATTACTTTACTGGCGTGTGAGATGAGTGCAATTGTGTGGTAGTTTGAGCATTCTTTGGCATTGCCTTTCTTTGGGATTGGAATGAAAACTGACCTTTTCCAGTCCTGTGGCCACGGCTGAGTTTTCCAGATTTGCTGGCATATTCTTAGTGGTAGTCAAATGGTTACTTTTTAATATAAAGCTAAAATATTTTTGTTCAATTCTGCTGAAACTCCTATGGAGGCTCTTGAATCACAATAGGTTTTAAAATAATTAACATATTGTTTAATATTGCTATTTCCACTTAGGAACATCGCTTATACAACCATTCAATCATATTTCCTTGATTTGTGTTCCCCAAATTTTTTATAATTTATTCACATATATCCCATTTCTGTTTTTTTATTCATTCCCAAATATTTTAGTTTTTCACAGTTGTATAACGAGTTAATTTTTTTAAATTTATAACTAGCACTGTTGGCATAAGGAAATCTACCAATTTTGCATATATACTTCTATCGTCAGTAGTTAATGCATTATTCTATTTACTAACACTTGAATTGATATTGGGCTATTGGAAAATAAAAATAGATCAAAGCTAGGTAAATGAGTTTATATAAAGCATTCTCTAATCTCTAAATGTTCGTTTCTTCTACTGTAAAATAGGGATGATACAATCTACTTTTCCCAGTAGTGCTTAGTAAGTTCACTCAGTGTGCATTTCTTCATCTCTTTTGTCTTCCCATTTTCTCATGGATTTCTATAGCTTCATTATCACCAATGTTTTAAAGTCAAATCTCTTAACTGAGGTCTTTTCAATATAATGTTGGAAAGTTGTATAAAAGTGAGCAATGAACACATAAGAAACTTAAATTCAAGTCCCTGAGTACAATGTTCATAGCTTCCCCCTTTTTATTATGATTCCCAGGATATTTCTTTGACTCAGTGTTCTATCGTTACCATAGAAGGTGTTCTTAAAGTGAATGTCATTCCCACACCACAAAACTCCTTTTCACTGAAATGTTCTCCTTGCCCTTTCCTCCCCTTCCTGACTGAACTATTTTTTTCCCCTGACTAAGTCATTCATTCCTTCTCTGTTGTTAAAAACAACAACAACAAAGTCTCTGTTGTTAAAAACAACAACAAAAAAAATTTTAAGGTAAGAGGTGTTTCTGGAATAATATAGCGACTCAAAAATATTTACAGAGGGATTTGCCTTTCTTTGTTAAATTGGTAAATGATGCAGTTTTCATTTATCTATTTGCTCAAAAAGAAATCTAATCTCCTATAAGCGTTTTCCACCCTCACAAATAAAACTTCAAAAATAGTCAAATTCCAAAGAAATCAACTGGATAAAGTTAGAACTCATGATTCGAATTTCAACTCACTTTGAATTTTTTAGTAACGTGTTTGCCATATTTGCTTTTTCTAATTTCCTATTCTTCCATTTAATGAGTATACAGAATAATTTTGTTCTAAAGCTACATTAATATAAATTTACTGGGGTAACTCTGGGCATATTCTTACTTAGAGGTCACAGTCATTCATTTTGTTTCAATGAGGTCACCAATGTCAATTAAACTGATGTAAGCAATTCCACTGAGAATCTTTAATTTTGTTCCATGAACACAGTGACTTTCATTGAGCAAAAAACATTTCATAATCAATCATGGGAGGTAGGTTTTCTTACAAACAGAAGACCCTAAAAATATTCTGGATTTTTTCAATTTAAATTGAATCTAATCACTTAAGCTTAGTTCATTTTATATCACTTCTGGGCATAAATTCCACATATGAAATAAAATTTAGGATTTCATACTGAATTTTTCACTTTTCTAAGATGAATACTCAAGAGGAATATTTGTTATTTGTTACAATATCACTATTATTATTCCTATCATTTAACATTGTTTATATGTAAAGTTTTCACATATATCATTTGAACCATACAACAGTTATTTAACAAGAAGAGCAGAAGATCAGGAGTAATAATAATAATTGTTGTTGTTATTGTGATTTATTACCATCATTATTATAGATATTGAGCTCAGAAATATCTAGGGACTTGTCCAAGGTTTTAAAACATGTTAGCAATGGATCTTCAGTCTGGTATTTTCTGTTTACATGGTTTATAGCTATTGATATTTCCATATTAAAAATTAAAATATGTAACTATATAAAATAATTGTCTTTAAATCATTAAAAAATAATAATCACATGTTCATACAGACAATGCATGTTATAAAAATAATTTATATTTCAAAAGATAAATTTAGTATGATAAGTCTCATTGGTTTATATTTTTATAAATTTCTTTAGCTTCACTAAGTAAAAGTGAAAGTCATTCATTTGTGTCCTACTCTTCATGACCTCATGGACTGTAGCCTGCGAGGCTCGTCTATCCATGGAATTCTCAGGCAAGAATACTGGAAGGGGTAAACTATGCCTTCTCCAGGGGATCTTCCTAACCTAGGAATCAAACCGGGGTCTCCTGCATTGCAGGTGGATTCTTTACCTTCTGAGCTACCAGGGAAGGCTGTACCTTCAAAAAATGCAGCTGAATTCGTATAACTGCTGTTATATTGAATCTTTTAAAAATATCACATGTAATATAGCCCCTGGAAAACACTCACTTTACAGTTATGAGAGAACAAGTGTGAAAAGGGCAAATATTATCTTAGTATTATTATGAAAATAGTTTTGAAGCTCACAGAGTCCCTGAAAGGATGATGGGGACCTGCTATGGTCCTAGACTACACTTTCAGAAAAGTCTTAAAAATCCACAGTTTATCCTGCTCTTTCTATTCTACCCATATAAGTGAGTATACAGGCCCTCTGATAGGATCACAGTCTTCTATATCTGACATTTAACATACAGTATAAGCAAATTCATGAAACACAAATGAGGGTAACTCACTTACTGCTTGGAAGGAAAGTTATGACCAACCTAGATAGCGTATTCAAAAGCAGAGACGTTACTTTGCCAACAAAGGTCCATCTAGTCAAGGCTATGGTTTTTCCTGTGGTCATGTATGGATGTGAGAGTTGGACTGTGAAGAAAGCTGAGCACCAAAGAATTGATGGTTTTGAACTGTGGTGTTGGAGAAGACTCTTGAGAGTCCCTTGGACTGCAAGGAGATCCAACCAGTCCATCTGAAGGAGATCAGCCCTGGGTGTTCTTTGGAAGGACTGATGCTAAAGCTGAAACTCCAGTACTTTGGCCACCTCATGGGAAGAGTTGACTCATTGGAAAAGACTCTGATGCTGGGAGGGATTGGGGGCAGGAGGAGAAGGGGACGACAGAGGATGAGATGGCTGAATAGCATCACCGACTCAATGGACGTGAGTCTGCGTGAACTCCAGGAGTTGGTGATGGACAGGGAGGCCTGGCGTGCTGCGATTCATGGAGTCACAAAGAGTTGGACACAACTGAGCGACTGAACTGAACTGAGATGCTTCTGAAATTTGAATTATTTTGCATTATGTCAGAAAGAACTTTTAGTAAGGCAAAAGTGTCTATTTTAAATAATTATAGGGCATGAAACACATGACAAGAACTATAAAAGATAGCTTTTGGAGACTTAAAGATGTGCCAAGACCTAGAGAAATTACTGGGAAAAAATGTTTTGTTTTCTGTTTCAAGTTTTGTTTTGTTTTGTTTTGTTTTTGCACGACATTAAATGACATAGCCAATTCTGTATCAATCAGCACAATGAAAACATTTTTCTAAGGTGCCTGAAACAAGAATGCACTCTATTTCGTTAACTACTTGGAAAACTGAAATGTTAGAGCCTGTAAGAATTAAATAGAAATTGTGCAATGGACATGGGCCAGAATTGCTGGCTGAAACTGTATACAAATGTACATCAATGTATATTTTTCATTCCTCTTTTTCAAGTGGTTATGAGGGTATATGCTGACCCAGTGTTGCCTTCAGGCATCACTTCCATAAAAAGAAATGCAGTATCCAAGTAATACTACATTTGACCTCCTTGGTTAATATTCAAAGTGATGGTCAAGAAGGTTATAAGCAAACATCAGCTTTCTTTCACACCTCTTAGCTCATTCTGCAAATTACTAATCATCTTGGGACCATTCAAGACCCTGGATAATGAATGTTAACAGCAGTTCCTGTTGGCTGCATCTGAGGATGCATTTATTTTTCTCATTATCTTACACACAGTCTTAAAGCTATTGTCTGCCACTGCTGCTCACTAAGGAAGCCACAGAAAGTGCTAAAGATGTCAAGAGGCAATAAGCCTCATTTATTTTTATGGCCTTCATCAGCATTTTTTTTTTCTCTTCTGTCTCTCACTTTTTTTTTTTAACTTAAAGGCCTATAATAGAATCTGCTGATTAGAATCAAAGCTGTATCTAAGGATAGATATGAGAGACCTTTCTGAAAGTGATGGGCTATGGAAGGGCATTTTACCTACATGATACGTCTGGCAGATACTGTATCTAAAGTCAATTGGTATTTCTTTCTTCCTTCTTGGCTACGTTCTAGACATTTTACAATTGATAATACTATTAACATTATGAAAGTGAGTAAATAAACTTGGAGGAATAAAACATAATAAGTGGATTGAAATATTGCCAGCAGGGATATTTTGGAAAATATTATATGCAAATAACTGGAAAGCAAATATACTACACTTCTGTAACTATTAAAAGGTCATGTATTATTAGAAAATAAAGTGCAAGCAAATAATGACCATAAAGAAAGATACGATAAGATTCAAAATACAATTTTATATTGGAATGGAAACCATGCTGAATTAGTCTGTGGGCCTTCCTGGGCATGTAGGCTATAGAACTGGGATAAATTTATAATTCATGGAAGCCCTTTTCTGTAATAATTGAATATGCAGTCAAGGACACACATTAGAAGTCAGTTTCTGAAGGAGAAGCAAATCCAGATGTAGACAAAAAGTCTGAAGTTTCTTGTCAATCGAGAAGATAAATGGGCAGAAGAAGGTAAGATACTAACCTCAAAATGATAGAGAGTAACCATAAAGCAAATCCTTTGGATAATCAATGCAGGCAGAAAAATGACAAGCCTGGAAGAATATCTCAGGCATGATGGAAGTTTAGGATTTACAGTCTTTTAGGATGGGATGATGGTAAAGGTGGATTTGAAGTATTTATCTAATAATTTGGTTAAAACTGAGAAAACTTTAACTGTCTATATCAAAGCAAGTAGGTACTGGTGAATACTGGAGAAGGAAATGGCAACCCACTCCAGGATTCTTGCCTGGAGAATCCCATGGACAGAGGAGCCTTGCAGGCTATGGTCCATGGGGTCACAAAGAGTAAGACATGACTGAGAACACACACACTGATGAATATTATTAACTGACAGTTCCATTCACTTTCTTGTCATGATCATTCTTCCTATCACATGTCTAGAATAAATCAGAAGTTGAATAGGCATGATGTGATGGTTTGGGGTATTATAGATTTTTCTGATAGAGATAGAAATGAAGTGGCTGTTGCTGAGGGCAGGAGAGACAAGTGTTACTGAGAAAGACAAGAACTGACCAAATTAGATATTGATGACTTCTGTCAAGAATACGTATTGCCACCCTTTGCTGGAGACATTTTCAAAATGTAATCTATACTACCACCATTTTCCTACTTTTGCACTGTGATTTGGCTACTTGATTCCTGCTAGTATTAGTTTTTTGGGTTTTTTTTTAATCCATTATCAAACTATTCTGGGCTATTTGAATAGCCATGGCCAGCTGAAGCTGAATTGTTTAGCTCACAGGGAGATAGCCTGACCCTGCTCCCCGGTGAGGGGCTGTGTTATTCTTGAGTTCTTTGTGTGGGAAATGGAGCCCCTTGTCTGCTGCTTACCAGCATGGCTCAGAAATTCACCTTTGGGGGGCTGGAATTGAAGACAGCTGTGGCATCTTTGTTTATTGATATGACAGGAGAGTTTCCATTTCACACCACCCCTGAAATGACTGTAAGGAGGTGAAACTAACACATGCCCTTGCCTGAGGCTTGCCTTTCTAGGAGATATTTGCAAGGATTAAATGGTCTTTTTATTTTGCTACTTCAGGGCAACCCCCCCAACTCTGCCCCCGCCAGTCTCTGATCTATAAAAGAATCTGGCATCCAGGGCCTGACAAATGATTATTTTGAGACATTATTATGCCATTTTTTCAGTGTGCTGGCTCTCCAAAGTCATATGCCTTGCCTCAAAACTGCATCTCTCGGATTTATTGGCCTATCATTTGATGAGCGGAGAAGGCAATGGCACCCCACTCCAGTACTCTTGCCTGGAAAAACCCATGGATGGAGAAGCCTGGTAGGCTGCAGTCCATGGGGTCTCGAAGAGTTGGACATGACTGAGCAACTTCACTTTCACTTTTCACTTTCATGCATTGGAGAAGGAAATGGCAACCCACTCTTTTCCCAGGGCTAGTATAGATATCAATGAGCCTATCTACAAACAGCTTTTGACAAGTACAGAGAATAAAACACAATTTCATTCAAAGCATTCTGTCATAATTTACATGACTACATGACCAATAGGTTCCTGAAGTGTAGTGAATGTAACAATAGAGATAATCTTCATTTGCCACCCCCTCCACAATATAAGAAGACGTCCATTCCACTTCTCTAGAACAGTATACTGTGTTCATTTCAGATTCCATCCAATGGTGTTTATGATAGTGAGATGAGTAGGTAGGGGGATTGTAGAGGGCCTTTCTGTGAGTCACTTTCGATACAGGGTGATAATACAAGCTGATGTCTTCAGTTAAGACACTGAATGGCTCTACAGGGATAAGCTGAATCATCTTTAAAAAGTTAATGATCTCAGTTGCAAGTCTTCAGTAAAAGTTAGCCTCTGTAACTCACAGGAGAATAAAATAGGTAGGGAAACCAAAGAAAGAATTTTAGAGATGCAAAGTAAGCGATTTTCACTTCACTTCACTTTAAAGAACAATGAATACTTACTTACTTGTCTAACTTTTTAACAATAAACTTGGGCAAACAGATGTTACGGAGTTGGACCGTTTGAACTAAGCATTACTCAAACTGGAACCAGAACTCATATTTTGCTAACACTTGTCATCCACTGACCTTGCCATTTTCTCCCATTTACAAGTTTTTGTGACTGTGATTATTAAAAGAAAAGTTCTGATTTTTCTTTCTGCTCATATTTAAATCCTTGTTATATTTGGGTCAATTTTCTTTCTCCTCACAGTTTGAAATCTGCATACTTTGCAATCCTGTAAATTTAGTGTCATTTGGCATTCCTATTAATATGCCATTTTCTCCACCATTCTAGATCTTTAATAAAAATGTTAAATAAGACCAGCCCTAGCATTTGTTACTTTTTGTTTATAAGCCCTTCCTCAATTCTAATCTGACTGATTTTCTTGTCATCTAAGCTCATTTAAAACAAATTTGCAAGTAAAATATCATCAGACATAGTATCAGATGTTTTGCTAATGACTAAATATATCACATTTTCCTCCTATTCATTAATTTTAAGAATTTATCAAAGGAAGGAACTCGGCTTGTCTACCATGAATTTTCATTTATAAACTCCTGCTGCTCTGGGTCTGTAAGCCTATTTTAGTCGTTCAGAATTGTTCAACTAGCTTATAAAGTAAAGTAATGCCATACAGTCTTAATATGAAGAATTCTCCTCTAATATCACAGAAAAAAAAATTGGGATTAGGGGTGAGAGTAACACCCTATCAGTATATGAAATTTCTAAATAAAATACTATACATCAAACGCTTGATAGCCTTAATAAAATACAGTGTAAGTTCTTGGTGGAACTCTGGTCTTTCAGTAAAAGCTACTGAATCTATAATTATGAATTATGAAAGGTTTTGGTCTATGTAAACATTTATAAATCACATTTTCCATCAATTCAGTATCAGTAATAGTCTTACAGACTTGAGTTCTCTCTGTGTTATTGCTCTTGCCTGGATTTAGACCTTTACCCTCTCTTAGCTGAACTTCTCTGACAATTTCTAAGCCATCTGTTTGAAACTCTGATCCAACCTCCTCAGCATCACCAGATATTCTTCCAAAAACATTAGTCATTTATATATCAGTATTTCTCATTTTCTATCGTACCAAGTTTAAACTCCTTTATAATATGACCCTTTAAATATGACCCAGATTCTCTCTCCTTGCTCACCAAGCTCCTCATTCCTTTCTAACCTTGTTCTCTATCGTTTGATGCTTCTCTAGGAACCCAGAATGCCCCTTCTTTCCTTCCCTGTTGAACTATGCTGTGGACCCTACTCTTTGGTGAAGTTTTTCTCAACTTCCTCAGGCGATCAGGAACATCTTTTGGACCACCCGGTATGTCGCTAATTTTACTCCCACTTACTCCTCTCATTGTGTTATAATTGTTCCTAACAGAGCTCTGAGCTTCTTTAAGACTGAGGGTTCTTCCTTATTATGCCTTCCCTATTTGCCAACAGAGAGTGAGCATTAAAGATGTGGATTATCATGCAAATGCTCTAACACTTTTCAACACAGAAGTAGACTGCATTTAGAAAATGGACACCTCCCAGTGCTGATGCCTTTTGTTTTCATAGTTCAATTTTATATTTGCTACCCCAAGATAAAACAAATTGTCCTCTCTATAAGCCCAATGCTATTTACTCTGAATAGTGAAAACATTCTTATATAGCTTACAAAATCAAGCCCCAAAACTTCAATGAGAGAAATTCTGTTTTAACCTTCTCTTTATCAATAAAGGTGCTAAGATAATCTACTCTTTTTAAATTTGAGTTTATTGTAATTTCCCTAATGAGCATCTAGTGTGAATTCCAAAGCTCTTAGTTTTCCATATTACAGTACTGATGACTATCACGTTTTCAGAATATTTTATTCTCTTTTTGTTCTAAACAGTCTCCCTTTGCTAGGATTGATTTGTGTGACCTTGTTTGTCTAGCAATCCTTGTTAACTCTAACCTCCTGCAAAAACTTAAGACCTTCAGCTTGTAGGATCAGCCTTACTTAGTATGTAAGTTATTCCTGGGCATGCCCTGTCCCACTAGCCTTTGGTGTCTGAAACTGATTTTGCTACTCATAACTCAATATCTATTAGGGTTGATGTGAACATTTCTGATCCCTCCTACATCCACAAATCTACAACAAAACAGCGATTTCAAGTTCACAGCATGGTCTTATCTGGAACTAAAGTCAAATCCTGAGCCAATTTTCAGTTCTCATTTCTTAGGTAGTGATATAGACTGAATGTTTGTGCCTCTGCTCAAATTCATATGTTGAAATCTAATCCTCTGTGAGGTGGCATGTAGGGCCCTTGGGAAGTGACCGGGCATATGGGTGGGGCACTAATAAGTGGGATTTGTGCCTTATAAAAGGGCCATAGAGTTCCCTGTAAAAGTGAAAGTGTTACTCAGTTGTGTCTGACTCTGTGCAACCCCATGGAGTATAGCCTGCCAGATTCCTCTGTCCATGGGATTCTCCAGGCAAGAATACTGGAATGGGTAGCCATTCCTTTCTCCAGGAGATCTTCCTGACCCAGGGATCAAACCTGGGTCTCCTGCACTGCAGACAGACTCTGTCATCTGAGCCACCAGGGAAGCCCAGAGAATTCCCTAGTCCCTTCCAACACATGAAGACACAAGGTGAGGAGACAATCTAGGAACAAGGAAACAGGCTCTCATGAGATACTGAATATGTCAGCACCTTGGTCTTAGACTTCTGAATCATAAGTCAACCAGTTTGTGATATTTTTTATAGTATCTCAACTGATCAAGACAGGGGGGGAAACTCAGTCTTCATATTTCTACTCACCAGACAGGTCTGATCCAAACAAAGCAGATCCTTCCCAATTGTCGGCTACTAAAAATGTGTTACATTCATGAACAGTGTGTGTGTGTTAGTCGCTCAGTCACGTCCGGTTCTGTGCAACCCCATGGACTATAGCCCACCAGGCTCCTCTGTCCATGGGATTTTCCAGGCAAGAGTACTGGAGTGGGTTTCCATTTCCTCCTCCAAGGGATCTTCTCAACCTAGGGATCAAACCCATGTCTCCTGTGTCTCCTGCATTGCAGGACTCAGCTTCTTTACCCGCTGAGCTATGAGGGAAGCCACAACCAAGTAACATCCACGAGTTTCTCTCATATATATTATTGCCTTCAGTCACACAATTTGGTGAGAAAGGCAGAGTATCAAAAAGAAGCACATAGTTTTGCTTTGTTTTTTTTTTAAATCATTTCCTAATTCAGTGTGAAGTTCTCTATATTCAGTGCATCAGTGGTGGGTTCTGGAATTGGTCTTACAGCTTAACCCTGATAACCAGTGTCCTCTAGCTGCTCTAGTTAAATCCCTGAAAGTCATTCCTGACTTCTCCCTTTTCCTATACATTCAATTAGTCACAAGGTCATCAATTCTATTTTTAAAATATCCTTCACATCTGTCAATCTTTCTCCTTTCTGGTCCAAGCCACCATCACCTCTCCCTCCATCTCTTCAAAATATGCCTAATCTTGTAGTCCTTCATATCTCATCCTCTATAATTCCTTCTGCATGCTACCATACCAAATGCATTTTTCTGAAATACAAATCTGATGTGTTGTATCTCCTTTTAAAACTATCCATTGGGTCCCATTGTCCTTGGGATCAAACATGAACTCCTTAACCAGGCATTATAGAATTTTCTTTAATTTTACTTCTTTAATATATATCTTGTACCAATCTCTCTTTCTTTCAATCTTATTCCAGACATTCTAAAAATTCTTTCAGTCTCTCACTTGCACTTCTTTTCTCTCATCACTGGGTCTTCATGCATTATTTTCCCTTTTTCTGAAATATCCCTCTCTGTCTTCCCCCCATTCCAGTGCTTACTTCTTGCTTTCTAGGACTCATCTTGAAGAGTCTCCTTTTCTATGAAGCGAGTCCCAGCCTCCTGGATTAGATGTGCTTAACACAGGAGTCCGTAGTGCCTCACATTCATTGTGTTCATCATTGAATGTTTATTTCTCACTAGCCTGTACATGCTGAGAAGACAGAGACTTTACTCTCATTCACTATTTGTTCCCCTGGGCCTAACACATAGTTAGTGCTCTGTAAATATTGGTTGTTATTCAGACTCTATTTCTGTCTCCTAGGACCTCAGGTTTCCACATAGTTCATGGCTACTTCTCTACAGTTACTCTCCAACATCTCCCATCTTCTCTGTTCTAGCTCCAAATAAAAGATATATTAGTTGTTCTCTTTGCTGTCCTGTAAAAGAGGAGAAGAATTTGGACAAAGTAGTCATAAAATGCCTAACAGTTTTTCCTCACAAGAATGATAGGCCAATTTCTGACTAGTTGTGACTCATCCTGTAATTTAGCTATCTGTCTGTCTTTATCCAAGCTCTACAAAAGATCTGTAAATTACCCTGTCAAACCTGAATGCAAAAGTTCTCATTCTATCTATATATACTTTTTGCTCCTTAAGTGATTTTTCCCTCCTAATGATGTAATAGAAAAAAAAAAAAAAAAGTGAGACATTTCAGGATTCTGTTTTTCTTTTCCATGGGTACACTTTTCTCTGTTTCATTGTTATCGTCAAATACTCTCTCAAATAAGTGGTAAGATGAGTTAGTGATTGGATAAATAAATACAAAATGGTTTCAGGTTTCTAAATTACAATTAAAGTACTATTTAACCACAATGAATAGTTCTTTAAAGAAAACACAGTATTTGAATATCAGGTAGAAATGAAATTGCTCAGAAGATAATTCTCAGACATTTTGGTTTAACTCCTTTGATAATAGCCCCATGCTAGCTGATCCCATCTCAGTCCCTTTGAAGTCTTGGCTACTCCTTTTATCTGCACAGGCATATTATTCTTAAAAATTCAGTGTGAGGTTGACATTGGAAATTGCTTCAGTTGTTATTTGTTATTTATTTATTGTCCAACTCTCGCATCCATACATGACCATGGGAAAAACCATAGCCTTGACTAGATGGACCTTTGTTGGCAAAGTAATGTCTGCTTTTCATATGCTGTCTAGGTTGGTCATAACTTTTCTTGCAAGGAGCAAGTGTCTTAATTTCATGGCTGCAGTCACCATCTGCAGTGACTTTGGAGCCCCCCAAAATAGTCTCTCACTGTTTCCATTGTTTTCCATCTATTTGCCATGAAGGGATGGGACCAGATGCCATGATCTTAGTTTTCTGAATGTTGAGTTTTAAACCAGCTGTTTCATTCTCTTCTTTCACTTTCACCAAGAAACTCTTTAGTTCTTCACTTTCTGCTATAAGTGTAGTGTCATCTGCATATCTGAGGTTATTGATATTTCTCCTGGCAAACTTAATTCCAGCTTGTGCTTCTTCCAGTCCAGCATTCCTCATGATGTACTCTGCATAGAAGTTAAATAAGCAGGGTGACAATATACAGCCTTCTTATACTCCTTTCCCAATTTGGAACCAGTCTGTTGTTCCATGTCCAGTTCTAACTGTTGCTTCTTGACCTGCATACAGAGTTCTCAGAAGGCAGATAAGGTGATCTGGTATTCCCATCTCTTGAAGAATTTTTCACAGTTTGTTGTGTTCCACACAGTCAAAGACTTAGGCATAGTCAATAAAGCAGAAGATGTTTTTCTGGATCTCTCTTGCTTTTTTGATGATCCAACAGATGTTGGCAATTTGATCTCTGGTTCCTCTGCCTTTTCTAATCCAACTTGAACATCTGGAAGTTCACAGTTCATGTAATGTTGAAGCCTGGCTTGGAGAATTTTGAGCATTACTTTGCTAGTATGTGAGATGAGTGCAATTGTGTGGTAGTTTGAGCATTCTTTGGCATTGCCTTTCTCTGGGATTGGAATGAAAACTGATCTTTTCCAGTCCTATGGCCCCTGCTGAGTTTTCCATGTTTGCTGGCATACTGAGTACAGCACTTTCATAGCATCATCTATAGCATCATCTTTCAACATCCAGTTGAAATAGCTCAACTTGGATTCCATCATCTCCACTAGCTTTGTTCATAGTGATGCTCCCTAAGGCCCACTTGACTTTGCATTCCAGGATGTCTGGCTCTAGGTGAGTGATCACACCATCGTGATTATCTGGGTCATGAAGATCTTTTTCCTATAGTTCTTCTGTGTATTCTTGCCACCTCTTCTTAATATCTTCTGCTTCTGTTAGGTCCATACCATTTCTTTCCTTTATTGGGCCCATCTGCATGAAATGTTCCCCTGGTAACTCTAATTTTCTTGAAGAGATCTCTAGACTTTCCCATTCTATTGTTTTCTTCTATTTCTTTGCACTGATCACTGAGGAAGGCTTTTTTTTTTTTTTTTTTAATCTCTCCTTGCTGTTCTTTGGAACTCTGCCTTCAAATAGGTATAGCAAGATGGTAGGAGTGGTGAAATCACATTTAGAATCAAACTCCATATCTGTCAGAGACATTCAAAGGGCTCAAACATAGCTTGTGCACACCAGGACCCAGAGATCCCAGAGAGACTGAGACAGAACTGTGTTTGAGTGTCTTCTGTGGAGGTTCAGGTCAGCAGTGGACTGCCGCAAGGGGCAGAGGCTCTGGGTGCAGCAGACCTGTGTGGCATAAGCCCTCTTGGAGGAGGCCACCATTAACCCCACCATAGAGCTGCCAGAACTTACACAGGACTGGAAACAGACTCTTGGAGGGCACAGACAAAACCTTGTGCACACCAGGATCTATGAGAAAGGAGAAGTGACCCCACAAGAGACTGACCCAGACTTGTCCATGTGTGTCCAGGAGTCTTCAGTCAAGGCGTGGGTTGGTGGTGGCCTGCTGCAGGTCAGGGGCACTGAGTGCAGCACTGTATGCATGGGACCTTTTGAAGGAGGTCACCATTATCTTCATTACCTCCACCATAGTTTGGCCTCAGGTCAAATGACAGGGAGGGAACACAGCCCCGCCCATCAACAGAAAATTGGATTAAAGATTTACTGAGCATGGCCCCACCCATCACAGTAAGACCCAGTTTCCACCTCAGTCAGTCTCTCCCATAAGGAAGCTTCCATAAGCATCTTATCCTTCTCCATCAGAGGGCAGAGAGACTGAATATGTATATATAGATAAGCTCTTCTTTGGATTTTTCTTCCCACTTAGGTCACCAAAGAGCACTAAATAGAGGTTCCTGGGCTATACACAAGGTTTCCATTTGCTATTTTACACATCAGATCAGATCAGATCAGATTAGTCGCTCAGTCGTGTCCAACTCTTTGCAACCCCATGAATCGCAGCATGCCAAGCCTCCCTGTCCAACACCAACTCCCGGAGTTCACTGAGACTCATGTCCATCGAGTCAGTGGTGCCATCCAGCCATCTCATCCTCTGTCGTCCCCTTCTCCTCTTGCCCCCAATCCCTCCCAGCATCAGAGTCTTTTCCAATGAGTCACCTCTCCGCATGAGGTGGCCAAAGTACTGGAGTTTCAGCTTTAGCATCATCCCTTCCAAAGAAATCCCAGGGCTGATCGCCTTCAGAATGGACTGGTTGGATCTCCTTGCAGTCCAAGGGACTCTCAAGAGTCTCCTCCAACACCACAGTTCAAAAGCATCAATTCTTCGGCGCTCAGCCTTCTTCACAGTCCATAGTGTATATACATCAGGGCTTCCCTGGTGGTTCAGACAGTAAAGAATCCACCTGCAATGCAGGAGACCAGTGTCTGATTCCTGGGATGGGAAGATTCCCCTGGAGAGGGGAATGGCTACTCACTCCAGTATTCTTGCCTGGAGAATCCATGGACAGAGGAGGCTAGTGGGCTAAAATCCTTGTAGATGCAAAGAGTCAGAAACAACTGAGTGACAAAGCATGCATGCATGTCAATCCCAAAACTGGGAAATCATTTTTAAGAAAATGCATATTTGAATTAAGAACTATAGGGGATCACCCAGAGCAGTCTTTTTAGTTTTGGTCTTTGTATGTGGGTGTTTTCTAGAAGAAAGTCCTTACTGAATTGCAGTACCTCAACAGCCTTCTTAATGTTGTCAGCTTTTGACTAGTGGTTCCTGACCTTGGTTACATATGGGAATCACTTGGGGAAATTCAGAAATACAAAAGCATATGCTCCAATTTCAGGGATTATGATGTAATTTGTTTTAGGTAAATCCTGAGCATCAGAAGTTTTAAAAACTTTCCAGGAAATTCTGTCAAAGTTGAGAAACATTACTTTAACTTTATTAACTTGTATGCTGTGTGCTTAGTCATTCAGTTGTGTCCAACTCTTGGTTGTAGCCTGCCAGGCTCCTCTATCAATGAGATTCTCCAGGCAAGAATACTGGAATGGGTTGTCATTTCCTTCTCCAGGGGATCTTCCCAACCCAGGGATGGAACCCAGGTCTCCTGCATTGCAGTCAGACTCTTTACTGACTGAGCTAAGAGGGAAGCCCTTTATTAAATTAGAGTTGGAGAAAATGATGCCTTCTAACAGCAGGATTTATCTCATCCATTCAGTAACTGAGTCAAGCACAACCAGTCACAGCAGTTTCCTTATTGATCTGGTCTAAATGTTTATGCTACCTACCCCTGCTGAATTTGCATGTTATAATCAAACTCCAAAGATAATGTATTAAGTAAAGGGGCCTTTTGGAGATGATCAGGTCATGAGGGCAGCGCTGTCCTGAAATGGGATTAATGTCTGCTGGCTGAGAAAACTCCCTTGCCTTCTTCCACCTCTTGCAAATACAAGAAGAATTCTGTGACCCAGAAGAGAGCCATTGCCAGACTAATGCCAGCATCCCAAACTCAGACTTCCAGCCACCAGAATTGTGAGAAATACATTTCTGTTTTTATAAGCCACCCAGACTGAGGTATTTGGTTACAACAACCTAAATGAACTACGACAGTTGCCATCTCACTTTACATTATGCATAGATTAAAATACAGGTTTCTTACCAAGGCATAACATCTTCCCTGATGGCTCAGTCAGTAAAGAATCCGCCTGCAATGCAGGAGACCACCTGCAATACAGTTCAATCCTTGGGTTGGGAAGATCCCCAGTAGAAGGGAATGGTTACCCCCTCCAGTATTCTTGCCTGGGAATTCCCATGGACAGAGGAGCCTGTCGGAAACTACAGTCCACGGTTTCACAAGAGTCAGACATGACTTAGCAACTGAACCACCACCACTATTAAGGCATAAAAGGCCAGGCATGAGCTGCTTACATTTTAAAATCTATCTCATATCATCCTCTCCTCTACGCGTTATGCATTAGCCACACTATTTCCTATCTGACTGTCACTGTGCTTTCTCATCCTTGATTGCTCATGATTTTCTTTGCTGGGGACACTGGGTTGTTCTCATGATTTGGATAACAGTTCAGGCATCATCTCTTCAAAGTAGTCTTCGGTCAGCTGGCCTTATCCAGTTACATTTTATCTCACCACTTAATCTTGATTTTTAATCGCATAGAAAATGTGACTTTCTTGTCTGCTTATTTAATATTTTATTGTATCCCTTTCCCACACTGTAAGGTTTATGAGAATAGATTTTTGTCCCTGTGTGTTCATCACTTATCCTAGGACCATGCCTGTCACATAGTAGAAACAATAAAATGTTCCATTAATCGATAGCTTCATTCATTAAGTGAATGGACCAATAAATGAATGAAAAATGAAATCAACAAACCAGTTTCAAAAATTCATAAGTACCCTGATAGTATCTATGCAAACTGCTCACATTTCATTTCCTTATCTATGGATCAGATATGGTATTTTGTTAGGAAAAACATGATTTTGAGATTTTCTTTCCACACTTCAAATGTGACATTATATTTTCAGTGTGTTTTCATTGTTTCTGTAGAGAAATTAGCTGTCAGCTTTATTTATAGTCCTTTGTATGTGATGTGTCTTAGTGGTCTGGTTGCTTTCAAGATTTGTATGTGTCTTTTTTTTTTTTTTTTATCATATCTACATGTTAATTTCTTTTTATTCATTCAAAGGTTGTAAAGATGTGTTTGTTCTAATTTTGAAACTATGAATGAATTCTTCAAAGTTTCATCAGTTTGGAAAAATTATTGACCAGTGTCTCTTCAAATATTGCTTTTGGAATTTTGTTGTAACCTCGCAAGGCATACAAACTATAGTTTTGTTAGACATTTTCACCATACTTCAGTCTTGATATTTTTACAGACCTGTTTTTTTAGTTCACTAATTTTCTTTTTTTGCTCTAATCTACTATTAATTCAATCTATTATGTTCTTAATCTCACTTATTGGCCTTTTCAGCTATAATGATTCCACCTGATTATTTTTAAAACAGATGTCTATTTCTCTGGTGGAATTCTCCTATTTGTCCTATTTTTGGTTTATGCATATTATAAAGACTTATATGATATTTACAGTATTTAGATTACCTTTAGATCTTTCTGTATTTTTTTTTCTATTGCTTTGAGACCGTTTGATATTATCTTAGCACTCCTGTATTTTTTAAATTGATAACTGGACATCATGTAAAAAATTATTCTTCTAGAGACATTTTTTTCCTCCTTCCAATGACTTAAACATAACTTAGACACATAACCTTCATTGAAAGAAAATTGAAATAATTAGAAAGTCAATGTATTCATTAGAGGCTCTAGTCTTCAACAAACTTTGAACACATGTTATTGTCTCTCCAGCAATATGAGATCACCAAAATCGCACTTAGTTTCTTAGCTAAGATCTTATCTAATATTTCTTAGTGACTTCTCATCCTCCAGATGCAAGAGAAATCAGAAAATAGGAGTCAGAAAATGCATGAATAGAAAATTTCTAAAAACTGTAAAGTTCACTTACCAGTTATTGTTTAACAAAAAAAAAAAAAAGTTGGTTTTTTCCTCTTAAGGTTTCACTGCTTTGGTAATCCCAAACTCCAGCTTTTGTCTCCCCTGCTCGTTTTCTACTGAAGGTTGTAAACCACCATTTTCTTTTCATTCTCTCATTTTTGCACTACTTGTGAAGGAGCAGATATGTCAAAGCTATACAAAGGCAAACAGTATCAAATTCTTGGACACTAGAATCTTCACATCCTTCACATTCAAAATCCAGTGTTTTGCATTTGTCAAGCTATTCTAGTTGTGTGTGTCTTTTTCTTCCCTCAAGAGTGCTTGTCTGATATAGCTATTCCATTATAGCTAGAAGTTAACATTTTGGCTTTTCTCTGTTTTAGAATCAAATGAGATGTTTCAAAAGTAGCTACTAATCTTGACATCCAGTATTTTTTTTTTCCCCTCCTTCCAAATTTCTCCCCAATGCTGAATACTTCATACCTAAACTTTTGTGGCTGAATCCTCACTACCAAGCTTGGCTAATTTGAATTTTTACCCTCAGAAAACTAGACCATATTTCTCAAGTTACTGCGAAAGTCTTACTGATAATTGATGTTGGAAGCCATATTCATTTCAAAGGATATTTGGCTAGACCAATTATTAAAGAATTTGCAGAGACATCTAGATTGCTCCAGAGGCATCTAGAGCATTCTGTAAATTTCAATTGGCATCCCCTAAATTATTACTTGAGTATTACCAACACCATCACTGCCCTAGCCACATACCTCACAAAAATGAATATTGAATCTCTGTTCCTAGTAGATATGAGATTTTTAAAATATATATTGTCTAAGTTTAATATCTCTGCAGTCCATGCATAAATCTCTAGGATACCATTATTGATTATTACATGGGGGAAAAAGGCATATTTCAAGATAAAGACTGGTATGTACCTTTTTGCAATGATCTAATTTTCATGGCAGAAAAAAAAATGGCAAACCGAAAATGAAAAGATTCAACACTGGGTTCCAGAAACAAAAAGTAAAGCAAAAACAAAAATAAGCAAACAGAAATGAAGCCATGTAAAAAAGATAAAAGAAAATGGACAAAAACATGCTCAAGTGATAAGACAGAAATACCACTGAGAATCCCATCACATTTTCTAAGGAGAAATCACCAGAACACAGCCAGAGAAGGTACAAAGCCTAAGAAGTCAAAAAATATGGGCAAAGAATTTTAGCTCCCAATGCATGTGAGGATGCTTTTGCATGTCTGTTGCCAAAATGCATGCTTTGCACTCTACCCTTAAAAAGAAATAAGCAATATGCATTTTTACTACTCAATTTCTACTCCTGTCTTTTCATCCTCTTGTGACTCATCATTGGCTCCAAGATTCTAAGAGAAAGAGAATGTATGTATTTCATAATACAGGTTTTCATCAAATTCCAGTTAGCTACCTAGTTATAAATTATTATTTTCTTAATACAGGCACAATATTTACATTTTCAAAAGTGCTTAAAATGAGTCTACTCGAAAGTGGTGACAAAGTCACTCTGCTCATCTTAGTATCAATTTCCTCAAAACAAATGCCACGAAATAATGCTGGTTATGTCAACTACACAAAGATGTTTATGAGGCCACTATGACAGGTGCAAGTAATTTTAATTCTAAGAATATTATAAATTAGCATATTAATTTTTCAAATGCATTTGAGTATAATTCTATACATTTTCCACTGATATCTAATGTTATTTTACTTTAACCCCAAATAGATTTCTTAAAAAAAAATGATATTGGCATGAGAACAGAGGGGTTGACTTAATATTATGATTTGTACATAATGCTCTTGATTTTTGTGGAATTAAAAAATTTAAAACTCATTCCTTTAAAAGTCTAGTATCATCTGGTTATAAGATAAATTCAGCTTGGCCAACTTTAAATCTTATTTTAGGAAGCCTCAATGTACAAACTGCCAAACTACAGAAAGAGCAAAAAAAGTTGCTGTTGTCTAAGTCACTAAATTGTGAGTGATTTTGTTATACAGCAAAACCTTACTAATACAGGTATTATAATATCTGAATTTCAATTTAATTCAGATTGAATTGGAATGAGTTATCCTATAAAACAGAATTTTATTTTGTCTAGTGAGGTGGTTATAACATAATTGATGCTTCATGTAATTTTACTGGAAAATTTTGATTATCCAAATATAAAATTAAGAATGTTCAATATGGTTAGAAGAAAAAAAATACTGAAAGATTCTCTAAAACATAATAGCTTACCCTTTAGTATTTTACTTTAAAAATGCTTTTACTAAATCCTTAACAAAATTATAGCAAACAGAATCCAACAACATATTAAAAAGATCATACATCATGACCAAGTAGGCTTTATCCCAGGGATGGAAGGATTCTTCAATATCCACAAACCAATCAAAGTAATACACGACATCCACAAATTGAAAGATAAAAACCATATGATTATCTCAATAGATGCAGAGAAAGCCTTTGACAAAATTAAACATCCATTTATGATAAAAACCCTTCAGAAAGCAGGAATAGAAGGAACATACCTCAACATAATAAAAGCTATATATGACAAACCCATAGCAAACATTATCCTCAATGGTGAAAAATTGAAAGCATTTTCCCTAAAGTCAGGAACAAGACAAGGGTGCCCACTCTCACCACTACTATTCAACATAGTTTTGGAAGTTTTGGCCACAGCAATCAGAGCAGAAAAAGAAATAAAAGGAATCCAGACTGGAAAAGAAGAAGCAAAACTCTCACTGTTTGCAGATGTCATGATCCTCTACATAGAAAACCCTAAAGAATCCACCAGAAAATTACTAGAGCTTATCAATGAATATAGTAAAGTTGCAGATTACACCTTATCTTTGACAAAGGAGGCAAGGATATACAATGGAGAAAAGACAATCTCTTTAACAAGTGGTGCTGGGAAAACTGGTCAACCACTTGTAAACGAATGAAACTAGAACACTTTCTAACACCATACACAAAAATAAACTCAAAATGAATTAAAGATCTAAATGTAAGACCAGAAACTATAAAACTCTTAGAGAAAAACATAGGCAAAACACCTTCCAACATAAATTACAGCAGGATCTTCTATGATCCACCTCCCAGAATATTGGAAATAAAAATAAACAAATGGGACCTAATTAAGCTTAAAAGTTTTTGCACAACAAAGGAAACTATAAGCAAGGTGAAAAGACAGCCTTCAGAGTGGGAGAAGATAATAGCAAACAAAGCAACTGACAAAGAATTAATCTCAAAAATATACAAGCACCTCCTGTAGCTCAGTTCCAGAAAAATAAACAACCCAATCAAAAAATGGGCTAAAGAACTAAATAGACATTTCTCCAAAGAAGACATACAGATGGCTAACGAACACATGAAAAGATGCTCAACATCACTCATTATCAGAGAAATGCAAATCAAAACCACAATGAGGGACCTTTCACACCAGTCAGAATGGCTGCTATCCAAAAGTCTACAAGCAATAAATGCTGGAGAGGGTGTGGAGCAAAGGAAACCCTCTTACACTGTTGGTGGGAATGCAAACTAGTACAGCCACTATGGAGAACAGTGTGGAGATTCCTTAAAAAACTGGAAATAGAATTGCCTTATGATCCAGCAATCCCTCAGTGTGGGCATACACACTGAGGAAACCAGAAGGGAAAGAGACACATGTACCCCAATGTTCATTGCAGCACTGTTTGTAATAGCCAGGACATGGAAGCAACCTAGATACCCATTAGCAGACAAATGGATAAGAAAGCTGTGGTACATATACACAATGGAGTATTACTCAGCCATTAAAAAGAATACATTTGAATCAGTTCTAACGAAGTGGATGAAACTAGAGCCTATTATACAGAGTGAAGTAAGCCAGAAAGAAAAACACCAATACAGTATACTAACACATATATATGGAATTTAGAAAGATGGAAACGATAACCCTATATGTGAGATAGCAAAAGAGACACATTGCATAAAACAGTCTTTTGGACTCTGTGGGAGAGGGTGAGCATGGGATGATTTGGGAGAATGGCATTGAAACATGTATATTACCATATGTGAAATGGATCGCCAGTCCAGATTTGATGCATGAGACAGGGTGCTCAGGGCTGGTGCACTGGGATGACCCTGAGGGATGGGATGGTGAGGGAGGTGGTCAGGATGGGGAACACATGTACACTCATGACTGATTCATGTCAATGCATGGCAAAACCACTACAATATTGTAAAGTAATTAGCCTCCAATTAAAATAAATAAATTTATATTTTAAAAAATGCTTTTGCTATGACCTGTCAGGGAAAAATTAGAGTAAGACTGTCTTTCAATTAAGTTTTGCTACTATTTATGATTAATGATTGTAAAGTGATTTCACAAATGTAGTTGACTTGATATGCTGCTGCTACTGCTGCTAAGTTGCTTCAGTTGTGTCCGACTCTGTGCAACCCCATAGATGGCAGCCCACCAGGCTCCCCCGTCCGTGAGATTCTCCAGGCAAGAACACTGGAGTGGGGTGCCATTTCCTTCTCCAATGCATGAAAGTGAAAAGTGAAAGTGAAGTTGCTCAGTCATGTCAGACTCTTATTTCAAAAACTAATTCCCATTGACAATAAATGATCTGCTTGAGTAAATTTATAGTTTTGACATGGCAGAGACAGGATTTGAATTCAGATGATTTTGAATGTACCCCATGTCATCATTGGCTACAGTGCTTAATAGCTAAATTCAAACATGCATGGATTTCAGTTGTCAGTTTTCCTCTCTCTAATTCTGTGGTCTTAGGCTAATTGATTAACTCTGTAAAACTTGTTTTCTTATCTGACATCTGTTATGAGGACTGTGAAATAATCCAAACTTATTCAGGGGAATATTTCTAATGTAAAAAGTATAAGCAATGATTTTATTCTTAAAAAAAAATTATTTAAAGACCATGGAAAGTACAAAGTTGAATCATACAAAATCTTTATATCCCTAAATAATTTAGAATTTAACATAGACATTCTGAACATAAGGTATACACATTGATAGAATTTGGAGGTCTACAAATTTGTGTAAAATATTGTATATTTTCATGAATTTCTTCCTGAAATTTAGCATCTCCTTCAATTAAAAATATGAGCAGGAAATCTCAGTAGTATTAACAATCTCTATAACTTTTTTTTTATTAGAGATTAAAGATATTTTAGAGTACACTTTATTAAAGGTATCTGAAAATCTTTTTGCCCAGCATTATTTTGCAATTATTTATATTATATTTAATACAAATTAATATGGGCAAATTCAATGAATAATATTATTTGATTATTTAATGAAAATCTGATACCTTTACAATCTTTAATGTACTCATTGAATTAATAATTCCAGATATTATGTCAAATTTTCAAAACACAAAAACGAAGCTCTATTATTTGGGAGAGATTCAAACAGTCTGAAAGTTCTGTGATTTCAGTAATGCATGAGATGCAATAAAAGTTCGAAGAAGCAGTAACTAATCCAGACGAGGAGAGGGAAATGTCTTTTGAATGAAATCGTACCTGAAATATAAGTTTTCTTCTTCTAGAAAAGGTGGTTGTGTGAAAAAAGGATGAATTTTATTTATGGGTACCAAAAGACAATGAGAGAATGTAATGGAGCCTGTTGGCTACTTACAAATGGTTTCCTCTTTTTGTCATGGGGCCTTTAGTTAGACTATATTTCCCAGACTCATTTTCAGTTCTTTGGGTCACAAGTCCAGTTCTATTCAGTATGAGGGTCACAGAAGTACTAATGCATGTTATATATAGGTCTGTTTCAAAAACTCTCCTATTGGTAACCTAACAAGATGACTTATAAAATTAATTTAAAAAATATCTCAATCATTTCAGTGATTCAGAATTCTTGTCAGCTTCTGGGTACTCAACTATCTTGATTATCAACAGTTAAGCAATCAAAATAGGAAATCTGAAGAACTGCATGGGTATAAAACATGGGTACAAAAATCCTGACTGAGATCAGGATTTTCAAAGCAGTATGAGAAATCTCATGATTTCTCATGAAATTGCTTATGAATGACTCTTCTTGTAGAAAAGAAGTATGAATGGCCAAGTAGGGGTCAGATTCCGGTCACCCATGGGAAAAATTGGACATTTGAATTAACTCTCTGTATCTTACTTTCTTCTTTTATAGAAATAAAGATATTTATATTTTATATTATTTTTATGATTCCTTACAATATAGAGAACATACAGCTTTGTATCTGATACAGAGGAGACACTAAATAAAAATCATTTCCCTCTGCTAAATATATAATGCTGTCATTATGATGAAAATTTATTGGTTTTTCTGATTAGTATGATTTAAGCTAAAACATTCAAGTTCATCTTGATTTTTTATATTTCTACAAGCAAATACTTTCAAAAATGACTGCATGAAACCAAGATTGCAGTCTATAAAGTATCTTTTCTCAATGGGAAGGGACTATCTTTACTCACAACATGCATTAATAAAGCACACTGGATTACTTTATTTTAAAGTGTAATTACCTGTTTGCCCAGTATTGTAAATAGAATTTAATGAAAAAGATTGGTCAACTTGAGATAAATTACATTTCACACAGCATGTACTTAATACAATGTGGATTTAAAAACTCTCGGGTAGAAGTTATGTCTCCAGTATTTTATCTAGTGCTAAGTATATTGTCGACAATCTCAGTAGATGATGATCATAATAATTCGAAGGCATTTACAGTTTAATCAGAATTCAGAGATTATTTACTCATTTTGCAGTTGTCAGATCAAATGAAATATAGGTGAACCTACAACTCCACAGTTCTTTTCATTTTTAAAGGTATTTTATGCATGAAAAATGCAGCCTTCATTTGCAAGTGTATAGATATGAGCTGCATTAACTAAAATATCAGTACTAATATTATTTTCAAATTCTTGAGGGAAATAAAATATATACTGTGCTGTTCTCAGTCATGTCCAACTCTTTGTGACCCCATGGACTGTAGCCCTGTAGACCACAAGGCTCCTCTGTCCATGGGGATTCTCCAGGCAAGAATGCTTGAGTGGATTGCCTTACTCTCCTTCCAATGATCTTTCCAACGCAGGGATCAAACCCAGTTCTCCTGCATTGCAGGTGGATTCTTTACCAACTGAGCCACCAGGGAAATCCAAGAATACCAGATTGGTTAGCCAATCCTTTCTCCAGGGGATCTTCCTGACCTAGGAATCAGACCAAGGTCTCCTGCATTGCAGCTGGATTCTTACTCCCTAAGAGCTTAATCCTGACCACATACCAATGTCATACTGAGGATCCCTACAGCTTATAGCCAGACACCCTGCCACTAAGAGTGAATGAATATCAGCCTCAAAATATCACAAATGCCTCCAAATATAATCCTCCCTTTTATTTTTCCACCTAGGACAGAACTGTCATCCAAGACTTTATGAAAATTTTGGGAGCCTCTCACTATGTTCAATCAAGACAACACTGTGGTTTAACAAACTATAGAAAGTACTTCTTACTGTATGAAATTCAACTTCTACGTTCTCCAAACTTACGTCTCTCAGACTCTGAGTTCCAGCTTCTAATTTCTAGTTCTCGGAGGCAGAGTGTTGACCTCTTGATATGTGACCCCTCATTTTCCTTCCATGTGTTTCCTTTCACGGCAAAAGGAAGTGTGTCTGTAGTTACGTGTACTAACCAGCCAATTTTAAAATGAAAAGATTATTCTAGATTTTGGGGAGAAATAAATTATATTCTAGTGCAATATAATCATATAAATCCTTAAGAGACAAAGGAGGAAGACAGAGGAAAAAGTCAGAGAGTTTCAAAATATGAGAAACATGACCACGTTGCTGACTTAAGATCAAAAGTTCATGTGACAAGAACAGGACAAAAATTGATTTCTACTAACCAGCAGTGAGCATGGAAGAAGGTCACAAGCCCCAGGTAAGAACTACAGTTCAGCTGATACCCTGATTTCAGATTTGTGAGCTTTAAGTAAAGAATCTAGCTAGACTGTTGGACTTAGCCTACAGTATGAGATAATAATTAGGAGCCTTATTAAACTACTAAGTTCTGGGTAATAACAATTAAAAAAAAAAAAACATGCATTTTGTTGTGTGAAATGGTGAGTATGCCTATACCCTAACGTATCCATAATAGTAGTATAGACTTTGAATACACACATAGGCTCTGTCCTGAAATCTGGCTGAAAAAGCCTATGATGCTTTGAATCTCTTGCTTGCCCTCCTTTGCGTGACTCTCTCCTGGGCTGTTTTGATCCTTTACTGATTATTTAACCAGAATTTCATGTTAGTTTGTTCATACATATGCACCACTAATGTATATAGTCATCTTGAGGTCAATTTTTACCATGCGATCACACTGGACCTATTTCTGTCTTTAGGAAACAGCCTATACAATAGCCAGCACCTATCTTAAAAAAGGTAATACTTGCAAAGGAGAATTATTTTTCAAGGCATAAAAGAACAATAGTAAGGAACATAAATTACTGAGAATGTGGATCATGGTAACTGATGTCAGCCAACTAGTTTATATTCAGCATCATTTATCTCTTGGACATGACAAACCTTGGTAGCAGAAGGGAATAAGTTCCAGATAATACACTTTTGAAGTAATGAATAACCCTTCCTATGAAGTACTTTAATGACTCTTCTCATCAAATTTATGATTTTATTATTAACATTAAAAATGGAAGCTCAAAAAGATACAGTTGCAAATCAATTTCACTGTGCCTTCATAATGAGTCCCTAATTGAACTCAATTTCTGTTACAGTTGTGAATTTCCTTCCATACTTAATTTTAATGACATGTATAGAAGGATTTAGTGACTGGGAATAAAAAAAAATTATTTTAACTCTATTTTTTATGAGTTTAATAGGTGAAATGTAAATCATAATCACATTAATATGATAATTGAGAGTGTATTTATGCCTCTTTACAGGTTAGAGAATGATCACTTGGTTGAATTAGTGTTTCAATTAACTCATTAAAAACAGATGATAAGTAAGAAGAATACTTTCGCCACCTGATGCGAAGAACTGACTCATTGGAAAACACCTTGATGCTGGGAATGATTGAAAGCAGGAGAAGAAGGGGACAACAGAGGATGAGATGGTTGGATGGCATCACCAACTCGATGGACATGAGCCTAAGCTCGGAGAGTTGGTGATAGACAGGGAAGCCTGGCGTGTTGCTGTCCATGAGGTCACAGAGAGTTGGACACAACTGAGTGACTGAACTGAACTAAACTGAAGAATAATCCCAAATGCTAATGTTCATTATGTAAGGAACTATGGTAGAATATTTACATTAGAATTTTTAACATCTAATAAAATATTAGTCCTTTAAAAAACTGATTCTTTGATTGGCTTGTCTCCTTAATCCATTACCTTGTAAAGCTGGGCTACAGCATCTAACTTTTTTCCTAGCATGAATTAGTGGAAATAGGACAGGCCTTGCTATCAAATAAATCTTACTTTTGTTACAGACTCTAAACCTTGCTAACAGCCAGCCTTGAAAAACTAATCTGAATGTCTTGATTTTTTTTCATATGTATATAAAATCTGCAATGCGATTTCTATATCTCGCTTTATATTTTTAAATTATAATTGCTATCTTATCATTTCAAAGTTATATATTTTATTTCCCTGACTGAAATGTCAACTCTCATTGACAAGTTTTACTTTGACTCATTGGAACTGATAAGTCATGTTATTACTTAAAACTTCTTCACATGTAATGTTGCTGCTGCTGCTGCTAAGTCGCTTCAGTCATGTCTGACTCTGTGCAACCCCATAGACCTCAGCCCACCAGGCTCCTCCATCCCTGGGATTCTCCAGGCAAGAACACTGGAGTGGGTTGCCATTTCCTTCACGTGTAATGACTATAGGTAAATAGTTAATGACTGAGAAGGCAAACAGATTGATGGGTCAAATTAATGACTTCAGATGACAAAATAGAACTTTATGCCCCTTATCCTTTTTTCCATTTCAAATATGTCAAAATTCAGAATAATAAGCCAGAGATTCTTTCATCATTTATCATTATTTTTAGCACAGTCCACCTATATTCTCATCTCGCTTCATTCAGATTTCTACTCCCTCTGTCCAATCAGAGCATTTTAACTGTTCAAATATTTATCACCTTCTCTGTATCAGACGCTGTCACAGGATGAAAGGCTACTGCAGTGAACAAACCACCTTTTCTGCCCTCACGAAGTTTATTGAAAGAAGAGCTGTGGGAGATTGAGACTCCACTCTCAAAGACCTCACACTCAGACTCTCTTACTCCAAGTCCTAGCACAGAGGTCAGAGCCTGAAAAATACCTGGGTCATGCAAGAAGGAGATTCATTAAATTCAGGGGTGATAGCTCAAGGGGCAAGGATCTGGTGGAAATATACCCAGGGGCTAAAGTGCTGGTGGGTACCATTTTTTTACTCCCTTGCCCCTTAGCAGGTTAAGTCCTCAGGGAAATGCTAGGGCGCCGTGCACAATGTTAGCTAGATTAATGCAGAGTGACAGAGATGGGGCTTGTTAACACCGAATCTGCTAAGGGGGAAGGGAGTAAAAAAATAGCACCAAGATCAAGAGTAGTAGCATTCACCTTATAGGGATTCCAGGGAAAGACGAAAGAGAAAAGGGCAGAAAAATTACTTTAAGAAATAATGGCTGCAAGTTTCCCTAACCTGGCAAAAGAACCTTGGAAACATCCAAGTCCAGGAAGCAGAGAGTTTCAAATAAAAGTCCAATATCAGGTGGCATGACAGGTAAAGTCTATCAAACATTTAGAGAAGAGTTAATATCTATCCTTCTCAAAATATTCAAAAAACTAAATAGAAAAGAACATTCCCACACTTATTCTATGAGGACACCATCACCTTAATACCAAAACCAGACAAAGATACCACAAAAAAAGAAATAACAAGCTGGTAAATCACTGCAGATGGTGACTGCAGCCATGAAATTAAAAGACACTTCCTCCTTGGAAGGAAAGTTATGACCAACCTAGATAGCATATTCAAAAGCAGAGACATTACTTTGCCAACAAAGGTTCGTCTAGTCAAGGCTATGGTTTTTCCAGTGGTCATGTATGGATGTGAGAGTTGGACTGTGAAGAAGGCTGAGCGCCAAAGAATTGATGCCTTTGAACTGTGGTGTTGGAGAAGACTCTTGAGAGTCCCTTGGACTGCAAGGAGATCCAACCAGTCCATTCTGAAGGAGATCAGGCCTGGGTGTTCTTTGGAAGGAATGATGCTAAAGCTGAAACTCCAGTACTTTGGCCACCTCATGCGAAGAGTTGACTCATTGGAAAAGACTCTGATGCTGGGAGGGATTGGGGGCAAGAGGAGAATGGGACAACAGAGGATGAGATGGCTGGATGGCATCACTGACTCGATGGACGTGTGTCTGAGTGAACTCTGGGAGTTGGTGATGGACAGGGAGGCCTGGCGTGCTGTGATTCATGGGGTCGCAAAGAGTCGGACACGACTGAGTGACTAATCTGATCTGATCTGATCTGATCCCTGATAAAAATAGATTCAAAAATCTTCAACAAAACATTACAAAACCAAACTTGACAATATATAAATAGGATCATATATCATGATCAAGTGGGGTTTATTCAAAAATAAATATCATAAATCAATCAATGTGATATATCACACTAACAAATAAAGGATACAAATAATATGGTTTTCTAAATAGATGCGTAAAAAGCATTTGATAAAATTCAACAGTCATTTATGATAAAAATTCTCAACAAAGTGGGAATAGAGGGAACATATCTCAACATAATAAAGGTCATTTAAGAAAATCCCACATAATAAAACCCCACATAACATAATACTCTAAATGATACCCCACACAACATAATACTCTAAATAAAAGTTGAAACTTTAAAACTAAGATCAGGAGTAAGATAAGGATGTGTTCTATCACCATTTTCACCATTTTTATTCAACATAGTATTAGAAGTCCTAGACATAACAGTCAGAAAAGATAAAAAAAGAAAAGCGATGCAATTCAGAATAGAAGGAATAAACCTGCATTGTTTACAGATGGCATAATATTTTATATAAAAAACCCTACAGACTCCACCATAAAAACTATAAAAACTAACACAAAAATTTGGTAAACTTACAGTATATAAATAAAATCAATATGCAGAAGTATGTTTTGTTTCTATACACTAATAATGAACTATCAGAAGGAAAAATTAAGAAAACAATCTTTTTTACAGTTGCATCAAAAATATTAAAACAGCTAGGAATAAATTTAAACAAGATGTTGAAGACCAGAACTTTAAACTGTAAGATATTAATGAAAGAAATGGAAGATGAAACAGATAAATAGAAAGATATACATGCTTTATCATATTTCTTTGTTTCTGCATTAATGATTTAATAAATTTAATGAATTCCTGTATTTTCATTCTGTATTTGTAGGAGAGTCTTTTTTTAAATATTTGAAAATTTATTTGATAATATTCTTTACTGTAGTAAACCTCCTCAATAACTTATATTAGAAAGCCTATTTTACAGGGATGCAAACTGAGGCTTGAGAAATACAAACAACTTCTCTGAGATGAGATGGCTTCGTGATGTGAGCTCTAGTGATTTCTCATGTCTGGTTCTGGCACCATCTTCCTGTCCTTTCTATGCTAGATTCATGATAATCCACTGGTTTGTGCAACTTTTTCTGTCTCACATGATGAGCTACAGGAAGGGAAATCCTGTAAATAGTCCTTTCATACCAGTATCCCTAAAGGGGAGATCCTGCATGTAGATGCTTTTCAACAAGCATTTTGCGATTTCAGTACAAAATAAGAAAAATCAATTCTGTGTATTTGATAGAGGTTCCCAGAATCAATCTTTAACTTGTCAGGAAACACTTTATTGTGGTTGCTTAATATAAAACTCTCTAACCTCCATGAAGAATGCAAAAAGAAAGATGACAAAGTATTAAACGAACACATTTAGAGATGCCTGGGGCTGGAATCTGGACTAAATAGATTTAGCCAACCTTGATGGAACATGAGAAAATCAAATGTAGGAAAAAAAAAAAGTCCAGGCATCTGTTATCTTTCCTAGGGACCTTAGGCTTGAATTAATACTGACTGTTATGAATTAAAGTTGGCAATAGACTGGAGACACAGGGAGTCTTATTCATTTTATTTTATTTTTAGTGTTATTATTAGGAGAACTAGAAGAAATATGAATGTTCTTCTGTGGTAAAGGATCCTGAGAGAGCAAAGATCTGACACTTTAAAAATGATCAAGCCATTTGTATGTAACTGCTCTCATCTTTTATAGGAGCAAGTATGAAATGAAGTTTCTGAGTCTTGGAAACCCCTAGTTTTTATCACTTATTGTGTAATGAAAGAAGACACCATCATATAGACAGGAGGGAATGGTTGAAAGGAGTCATTTGTGACATTTTGTAGTATAGAATATTAAGCTTTGCCTGGAGTTGGTTCCCAAATATTGTGGCTGTGGATACAATAATTTACAAATACAAATTCTGGGGGGCCTTGTCCTCACTTAATAATCAGAGCCTTCTAAGAATAGGATGGGGAACATGTATTACAATCAAAAGAAAAGGGTCCAGTCCGCACAAATAATAAATCAAAGTAAAAGCAAGCAAGCAGCTGACCAATCACAAAACAAGCCGAGCACAACCACCACCTTGTCAAGTCTCATAATAAACCAGGCATGACATCCTGGAGTAGCACAATTCTGAGGCCAATGGCAAGGCACGTTTTACTAAGTTCCAGCGCTTACAGATGAATGAAATAATAAAAGCAAATATATCCAAAGTTCTTTAGGATTATCTTTACAATAATGTTGCTTTCATCTTACTTTCAATTAGAGAAACCATATCAGAAGAGAAAGGGCTGAAGTCACATCAGGAGGTGTGATAATGCACATTATTGCAATCTGGCTTGTGTGTGTCATGTCCTGTGTCTGCAAAACTCAGCAGAACATTTTGTAATATACAAACCGTGTAAGTCTTTGTATAACTTTCATGTGAGTTTCATGAAATCCTATTCAGAAAGAAAGAGACAGGAAAGGAGAAGGAGGAAGGAGGAGAAAGGGGTGGGGTGGGGGAGAGGCAGAGTTATGCTGCTTTTCCAAATTGTAGGATTTATTTGAAATCTCTTTCTTTTTTTCCCACATGTGTGTGTACTCAGTCATGCCCTACACTTTGTGACCCCATGGAATGTAGCCTGCCAGCCTCCTCTGTCTGTGGAAATTTCCAGGCAAAAATACTAGAATGGGTTGTCATTTCCTCCACTAGGGGATCTTTCCAACCTAGGGATCGAACCTAAGTCTCCTGCATTGACAGGCAAGGTCTTTACCACTGAGCACCAGAGAAGCCTGAAATCTCTCATCTCTTTGAAGGCTATGGAAAAGAGTAGAAGGATGACATGAGACAGGATCTCATATCTAACATTACCTATGTGAGCTCATAGGTTTTTTTTTGCCAACATCTGCTGGATCATAGAAAAAGCAAGAGAGTTCCAGAAAAACATCTAATTCTGCTTTATTGACTATGCCAAAGCCTTTGACTGTGTGGATCACAATAAACTGTGGAAAATTCTTCAAGAGATGGGAATACCAGATCACCTGATCTGCCTCTTGAGAAATTTGTATGCAGGTCAGGAAGCAACAGTTAGAACTGGACATGGAACAACAGACTAGTTCCAAATAGGAAAAGGAGTTCATCAAGGCTGTATATTGTCACCCTATTTATTTAACTTATATGCAGAGTACATCATGAGAAACGCTGGACTGGAAGAAGCACAAGCTGGAATCAAGATCGCTGGGAGAAATATCAATAACCTCAGATATGCAGATGACACCACCCTTATGGCAGAAAGTGAAGAGGAACTCAAAAGCCTCTTGATGAAAGTGAAAGTGGAGAGTGAAAAAGTTGGCTTAAAGTTCAACATTCAGAAAAGGAAGATCGTGGCATCCGATCCCATCACTTCATGGGAAATAGATGGGGAAACAGTGGAAACAGTGTCAGACTTTATTTTTCTGGGCTCCAAAATCACTACAGATGGTGACTGCAGCCATGAAATTAAAAGACACTTCCTCCTTGGAAGGAAAGTTATGACCAACCTAGATAGCATATTCAAAAGCAGAGACATTATTTTGCCAACAAAGGTGTGTCTAGTTAAGGCTATGGTTTTTCCTGTGGTCATGTATGGATGTGAGAGTTGGATTGTGAAGAAGGCTGAGTGCCGAAGAAATTGATGCTTTTGAACTGTGGTGTTGGAGAAGACTCTTGAGAGTCCCTTGGACTGCAAGGAGATCCAACCGGTCCATTCTGAAGGAGATCAGCCCTGGGATTTCTTTGGAAGGAATGATGCTAAAGCTGAAACTCCAGTACTTTGGCCACCTCATGCAAAGAGTTGATTCATTGGAAAAGACCCTGATGCTGCGAGGGATTGGGGGCAAGAGGAGAATGGGACAACAGAGGATGAGATGGCTGGATGGCATCACTGACTCGATGGACGTGAGTCTCAGTGAACTCCGGGAGGGAGTTCGTGATGGACAGGGAGGCCTGGCGTGCTGTGATTCATGGGGTCGCAAAGAGTTGGACACGACTGAGCGACTGATCTGATCTGATCTGATGTGAGCTCAAAAAAGTCAATCACCTGTCAGGATATGTTTCTTTTGTTGCAAAATGGAAAAAAAAAATAGGATTCCTGTAGGGGTGATGGATAAGGAAGCCTAGCGTGCTGCAGTCTATGGGGTCGCAAAGGGTCAGACATGACTGAGCAACTGAACTGATTTGCTATGTATCAGGAACTCTGGTAAACACTCTGCAAAACGGTCTTATTTATTTATCATGTCAAAACATTAAGGACATAAGAATCGAGACATGAATCATGTCTGTCTTATATTAAGCACACCGGCTCAGGAACCAGGTTACTTGCATTTGTCTCCTAGATCTGCCCCTTAAAAGCATAGAGCCCTTGGATAAGCTACATAACTGCTCTGTGATATGAATTTGCCACCTATAAATTAAAAATTACAAACTGCTACTGTCACAGGATTGTTGAGGACTTTTAATAAATGAATACATACAAAGTGCTAAGGATATTGACTAGCACAGAGTAAATGCTCAACAGCACAAGCTATGAGAACTATTAGCTATTGTCATTATTATTCAGTAAGGAAAGCATCTAAAGACCCTCTCAGATGATTTTAAAGGTACCATACAGAGTCTTTTAGCATGAGCAGCACAAAATCTTATAGCCACTCTCTTGTCAGACCAAACTGACATGAAACGCTCAGTAAAGTAGTTAACAGCTCTAACGATAGGAAGAGAGTCAGCATTTCTGGGTCCGATTCCAAATCATAGCATTTTATGTATTTTTAAGTAGCCAGTCACACCTGCTTCACGGAGGTAAACTGCTCGGGGCAAGGACTGGAGCGTTTACTTGGCTGGCGAAGTGCTACAAAACCTTGATTGTTGGCAAGAGCTTGTTCTCTAGAAATTGATGGGGTGGCTGAGGTAAGCCTTTAAGTAATTTAGATGGAGCATTTTAAAAGCCATTTAGAAGCTATTTAGGGAAGTATGAGTCTGAAGTCAAAGTTGAAGCTGAAACGTCCTGCGAGGCCTGCAGGCAGAGAACCACAATAGATAAAGGCCATTATCCTAAATAAGTCCAGGACACCACAGCCCAGCTGAAGGTTTTAATTCTTGACTGCCAAAGGAGTCAAGGCAGATAGAAGGAGACAAAGGGCCCAGGGGCTCAGAGGCTGCAGAAGCCGAGTCAACTGTAATTCTGCCAACAGCTTTCTCTGTATTTAGCAATTTTTTTCCCTTGCCTTTCCTCCCATGTCTGGCTCTCCCCCCTGCTATTTTGGGTCCCTATACTTACCCGAAGAATTGATGCTTTTGAACTGTGGTGTTGGAGAAGACTCTTGAGAGTCCCTTGGACTGCAAGGAGATCCAACCAGTCCATTCTGAAGGAGATCAGCCCTGGGATTTCTTTGGAAGCTGAAACTCCAGTACTTCGGCCACCTCATGCGGAGAGGTGACTCATTGGAAAAGACTCTGATGCTGGGAGGGATTGGGGGCAGGAGGAGAAGGGGATGACAGAGGATGAGATGGCTGGATAGCATCACTGACTCAATGAACGTGAGTCTGAGTGAACTCCGGGAGTTGGTGATGGACAGGAAGGCCTGGCGTGCTGTGATTCATGGGGTTGCAAAGAGTCGGACACGACTGAGCGACTGATATGATCTGATCTGATCTGATACTTACCCATGCCCTTCTCAATGGATCTATCTTAGCAAAGCCTCTCAACTTATTAAGACTGAAACAGAAAATTGTCTCCTCTATAAAATCTCGAGAGAGAGCTCTCTTTGCCCAACCAGTGGTTCTCAAATAATGGCTACACACACTGGAGTCATGCAGGGCAAATTTACATGCCTGGCATTTAGCTCCCAAGACTTATATTCAATTTGTGTAGATTGGAGCACTGGCTATAGATCTTTTTCTTTTTTTTTCAAAGGTTTCTAGAAGATTCTAATACATGGTTAGATTTGGATGCCACTTTAGAATGATACATCTTTTCTTTTCACTCCACCTTTTCCTTGTAACACTCTATTGTACTTAGGTATTTCCTAATTTCAAAATTATTTCTTAGGAACTTCATGAATTTAGAGGCCTCTCTTTTTCTTTATTTGGTGAGGAGGGGACTAAAGCTTATACTAACACATTTATTGATTTGTGAATTAACTCCTTTTTCACTTCATTTACTCACATTTTTAGTTATTATATTCTGCCATCTATGAACTTACTCATTCATTTACTGATGCATTCTTCACCAACAATGTGTCTTACATGACTCAAACAATGTGTGGATGACTGAATACATGAATAGATGGCTATTTATATTCATCAAAGTCTGATGCTGCATTTGGGTAAAAGTACTAAAAAGATATGCAAAAGAAAACCTACTATAACTTTATATGATTTGTACATACAACAAAATGTACATAACCCACATACATATACATTTATGAGTTTATGTTCTTCAAGTTACAGCTCTTGAGACCAGACTGCCTGAGTTGATCCACCAGGTGTAACCTGTTCACCTTACCTATCTCTCCTTCTGTTTCTTTCTTTATGAAGTAGAAGCTACCTCTTATGAAAGTTGTGAGGATGAAATGCATCAATTTATGTAAAACAACAATAAGCTATATAAGGTTGGCACAAATTTTTTTGCCAGTTTATCCTTCATATTTTGTGCTAGTTCATATTTATGTACAGTCTTTCAGGGTTGGCTAAGTGAGGCTGGGACAGACTGACAGTCTCAGATCATTTATATCACCAACATGCCAGAGTTAGAGTTCTAAATGATGAGCCTGTCATTTTTCCACAGTGAATTGCTTGCATATTTCCATGGAATAACTGCTGACATAAAAAAAAAGGAAAGGTAAAAGAAAACAAATGTGTCTTGTCAACCTGAAGTCTTCCAACCATTTGAAATAATTGCTATGAATTAATATGCTGTCTTCTCCAAATAGCAGTTAACATCTGTGCTCCCGACAGATGTTCACCATGTTTTGTAGGACTGTTCCCCAATTATCCACATATGCTTTATCCTCTTTGTGAATTCCATATAGCAAATTTTCACCCAAGTGAGGTTTTTTTTTTCCTTGCTTGCTACTACTTCATGGTCAAAAAATACACATACAACTCATTTTTTAACAGAATATCAACAACCACAAAATACTAAAGGAAAAATATACATCATATATATATTGTAATATATTGTGTAATGTGACTTTACTATAGAATGCAAAATATGCATATCATGTGTCAATACATGATTCAGTAAGAAATAATTTCTGTATAAAATATTATTTACACAATTAGAAGTACTTATTTTACTTTCTAGTCTAAGTTTTGAGACTCAAGAGTTGTTTCTTTATGAAATCTTTCTGTTTATAAATCTAAGATTCATCCTTTAAACATCAGTACATCTCAAATTTGATACTAGTCTTCATCATACATTTCTGAAATTGTCTAGAAGATGTTATAACAATAGCTGACTGCAACAAATCTAAAAAAAATCATTCTTGCTTCTTAATATAATCTTGATTATCACTGGAAAATGTTCACATTTACAGTAAAGATTTTGCTTACTGATTTTCTGCCTCTGGGTAAATAAAATAATTATTTGAAAATAAGATAATGCAATGGAGTGCCAGACTCCATTATTTCTTAACCTTATGTCTTAATTGACAGACAGTTCTCATGCTAAACTCTCTCCATGCACTTACATTGTGACCCAGGGTTAGTAAAACAATTTCTCTCAGACACAACGTTTTCATCATTAAAATAGAGTAATATCTTAAGGACCGTTTTCTAGTTTTCTACCCCTGTGTGTCCCATGTTTAGGACAATGCCTAGAACAGGGTTATTACTTAATAAGGATTTTTCTTAAAAAAAAAAAAAAAAAAAAAAAAAGAAAGCAGTAAGCAAAGACTCCTCATTTTGCTTGCTTTGGCAGCCTTTAGTCAGAATCAAGTGAAATAATTGGAAACCACAAAGTGTCATGCCAACATAAACATCAGCTCCATCTCCAGTGCACCATGCCAATCCTCCTCCTCCCCCACCATTCATACAGTAGACCCCATAGGATGCTTCTCTGTTACTGTGAATGTAAGGATTTCATCATGAAGTAGAATTTGGGTTAGATGATTGCCCAATACTCCAATAGAAGTAGCCCATTCTAGTGAATATATTTCAAACATTAGTATATATCATCTAACCATCCATTTACTCAACATGCATTGAAAGACCATCAGGTTCACAATCTGTGCCAGGATTAGAAGAGTACAGAAAAAAATGAAACATAGCTCTTACTAAAATATTTCACAGTTTAGTCTGGAGAACTTAACCACTCAATAAATTCAAATATTGAAGGGAAGAAAATTATAAATTCAATGAAAAAAAATGATATGGAGATTCAGAGGAAGAAAAACATTTTTCCAATGGACAAAAATATGAAGGACTTCATGAAAGTGTAGTTCTAGATCACAAATGATGATCATAAATAGACATTTGTAAATCCAACATTTTGACAAATATTGACTGTATTTCTAATCTGGTGGTAGGCCTTATAAAATTCTGATATGAAAGATCCCTGCATTCAATGAATTTACAAACTAGGGATGATAAGAAAACATAGTATAAAAATTAAGTACAATGACACAAATATATTCATGGATATCATGAGATACTAAGGGTCCTTTAGGGGAAAATTCCCTGAAAAAATATCAGCTAAACTGAAACTTGAAGGAGGAAAAATAGATAATGGGGTCAAACTTTTGTGAATGGGAAATTATGGAAAGAAGATTGGTATTCTGGCTAAAAGTAAGATGAAGATGTCTAAGCACATATGTCTGACATTGTAAAAGGACTTTTATTGCTTCTACTACATATCAACAACCAATATATAATACATATGTCATGTCCAAGTTAGCAAGATGGACACACTTTTGTATATTGAATATCATCAAGGAATAAGGGATGAGAAAAAGGTAGAATAAGTTTATAGAGTGATTTATATACTATATGGATTTTATTCTAAAGATGGTTAACAGTATTACTTAACATTCATAGAGCACTCTGACTATTCAAATGCCAATAGCCAGAGATGAAGATGATGTCAATATTGCCATAGACAATCCAAGCAAGGGCACATAAACAGGAATATATGAAGAATTGAGTAAGTATCTTGCAGTCTAGGAATGGGTGAATGAAGGGGATTAATGGTCTGGATCAGGACTAGACTATTGAGGATCTTGACACCATGCTAAGGAGTTAACACTGTGTTCTGTGCTTGATTAAGATTGATGCAGTTGTCCAATGTAGGATGGAGTAACGGACAAAAAGCCCAACAGAGGAAACCAGGTTGGAATTGTAAAAAGAGTAAAAATGGGAATTTAAAAGTCTAGAATTAGGCTAGTTGAATAGAGAGGAGATATGAATCACATTTTGATGGTAAAATCTATATTTAGAAAGTTTGTCATTTCTGGTTAGTCTATTCTTGGTTGATGTGTTGATTACCATCAAGAGCATAAGCAGGCTCAGTGATAAAGTATCCACCTGCCAAAGCAGGAAAAGTAGGTTCAATCCCTGAGTTGGGAAGATCCTGTGGAGTAGGAAATGACAACCCACTCCAGTATTCTTGCCTGGAGAATCCCATGGACAGAGGAGCCGGGAGGGCTAAAGACTATGGGGTCACATAGAGTTGAACACAACTGAGTGTTCTTGAACACATGCTTTAATTAGCAAGGGCATCCATAAGCATTTACAACAATTACTGCAAATTAGAACCAAAAAACAAATCTCTTCAAAAAAATCTAGTAAGCCAGTTGAATTAAAATATTTTCATGCTAATCCATACACAAATAAAATGTGCAAAATTTTACCTTTCAATTTAATTAACTATACCATAGCAGTAATTTTTAGACAATAATAAACTGCTTCCAAACTTCTGGGTGGATTTCATCCAAGCTGAGGACATTCTGCTTGTCATGCGTCATTTTAGAGTTTTTTAGGTGCTGAATGGTGAATTCAACAATGTGCAGCTCTAGGGAAAGCCTAGAAGAAATAATTTGCTCCAGAGAATGGAATTTATTTATTTTGGTCTAGATTTGATATCTTTAGTTGATCAGCTCAAAGTTGGTTTAAATTATAAAAAGCTTTGAGTCCTGGTAAATTTTGGGGGTTGGTGAAAAAATATACTGCAAAAATATTGCAGGCTTCATATGTCACTTTGCATTTGATTTCTTTTAGGTCATCTCAAGAGACAGTTAGCAAGAATTTTATACAGTGATATAACATCCTTGTCAATAGAGCATAAACTTTACTGACATGCATCTCAGTGTAATCTTATTTCCTCTTATTGGATAGAATCTTTTTTTTTTTTTTTCTTGACAAAAACAATATCTCCTCAGATATATTACTTAACCAGGAGGAAAAAATAGAAAAAAGAAAAAAAAAAATGGGAACTTCTTCCTAATCTACTTTTATAGAAACAATTCATAAAGAAGAAATAACATAAAATATATGTCTATCTAGAATATAATAAAACAAACATATAAACCCAGAAAATGCCCATTCTCTGTAATTCTAGTAGCTTTGATCACTCTAGCTAGCTTGCTGCTGCTGCTAAGTCGCTTCAGTCATGTCCGATTCTGTGCAACCCCTTAGGCAGCAGCCCACCAGGCTCCCCCATCCCTGGGATTCTCCAGGCAAGAACACTGGAGTGGGTTGCCATTTCCTTCTCCAATGCATGAAAGTGAAAAGTGAAAGTGAATTCGCTCAGCCGTGTCCGACTCTTAGCGACCCCATGGACTTCAGCCTACCAGCCTCCTCCATCCATGGGATTTTCCAGGCAAGAGTACTGGAGTGGGGTGCCATTGCCTAATACAGAATATATGATTTTGTTTCCACAGACAAATCTGAGAAGTACAGTCAATAAAGATACTCTAGAGAGGAAACTTGGTTGTGGTGAGTGCTTAGTAAATATTTGTTACTAATAATAATGATCAATTCTTTTCAATGAGTATGAACCAAGAACAATAGTCACTGCACTGTACTACATTATACAGAAGTGTTATACTGCTCTTGTATAAAAGTCTGAAGCTAGTCAATATATGGGTCTCATTTAATCCTCTCCCAAAACTCTGAGAGGCTTCCCTGGTGGTTCAATGGTAAAAAACCTGCTTGTCAATACAGGAATTGGAGGTTTAATCCCTGGGTTGGGAAGATCCCCAGGGGAAGGAAATGGCAACTCATTCTAATATGCTTTCCTGGAGTATCCTATGGACAGAGGATCCTGGTGGGCTACAATCTATGGGGTTATAAAACAGTCAGATACAACTTGGTGACTAAACAATGACCAAAAACACAGAAAAGAATAATGCTCTTTTTACCTCTTGCTTAGGAAGGAGAAAACTAAAGTCCACACAAGAGTCACTCACTAGTGATTATAGTGACTATGATGCACATTTTAAAAACAGCAAGCAGAAAGTTCATGATTAATCATTCACTCTCATTTGCAAATGAGGAAAGAGCTCCTTATGGACAAGCATTGCTGATGCAAGATCCTAGAGCATTAGACTTCCATCTGTCCTCCTCACCTTTGGATTCCAAGTGCCTCATATTACACAGTCTCAGGTACATAGTAGGCGCTTAGTATATGTTTCTTGGATAGATGAACAAGTGGAAGGTAATTCCCACAGCAGGCATGTGTTTGGGTTCAGGATGAGCTGCTCCAAAATATGCCACAAAGGGATACTGATTATTTTGAATTAAAATTACTTAAGAAATGGCCCATGCAAGAGGGACATGGTGACCCTTCTTTCTGTCTCCCTGAAAGCAGGGAATAAATCTCTTATTTGAAAGGTGCTTCCCTGGTGGCTTAGACAGTAAAGAACCCATCTATAATGCAGGAGACTTTGGTTCAATCCCTGTGTTGGGAAGATCCCCTAGAGAAGGGAATGGCTACCACTCCAATATGCCCGCCTGGAGAATCCACAGCAGAACCTGGCAGGCTACAGTCCATGGGGCTGCAAAGAGTCAGATGTGACTGAGCCATTAACACTTCACTTTCACTTGAAAGGCACACCCCGGCAGTTGGAGATAGAAGGACATCCTTATCACCACAGTTAGGCAATTCAGGGTGAGAAGCTTGTAAAAATAAACCTTGTAACTTCTTCAATTTACTACCTCAAGCCTAGACTCTGTTTAGATTCTTCACTAATTGATCACTCAAAACCTGAATTTCCTTGTCTTGTCAATGTCACACAAATTTGTTTCTTCATCTGCGAAGTATAAAAGCTACCTGATTTGGCCACTTTTTAGGTCCCATTTCTATAACAATACCATGCACATGAATTAAAATTTATTTTTCTCCCATTAATCTGTGCTGTGTCAATATTTTTAACTAGTCCAGCCATAAGAACTCAAGAAGGATTGAGGGGGGAATTTCCCTCTCTGGAGCCTATGCATTGAGAAATGGAACAAAGATCAACATTGCATTAGATTAGACTTAGTAAGACAGAATACATCAATAAGTGGTTTTTTTATATATATTGACGTTATCCTTTATCTGTGGTACATGTTAGAGAACAGCAGGACCCTATTTCATGATAATATGACAGAAGAAGAGAAAGATCATTACAAATGTGTACATTGGCAGGTTTGGTGTTAAGATACAGAGAAGGCTCCCATCTGGGGATGTCTATATATGTCATTTGAAAAGAATGCTAGAATTTGTGCAATAAGTTTGTAAAAACAAATGTATGAACCTATATAGCCAGCCCTTTCCCTCATCCTTCAAGATGCAGCTTGCTTGCCATCTCCTACAAGGCCAGCTTGTGCCAAGGACTTCCCTAGCCACAGTGTCTAAAGTACCACCTACATAGTATTAACCTCAGTCCCAAGAGCTCAGTGATCAGATGGCTTCCTTAATAGCCTTCACCCTCATGTGCAATTATTTTACATATTTGTTTATATGCTTGTTATTATTTGTCCTAGTAGTTGGTTCCATCAGACAAAGGATGCTGACCATCTTATTCATTGTTCTTTCCACAATCTAATAGAACTTCAAGAAATATAATGACTCACTATAGGCTGAAAGGTAAAACAATACGGAGCAAGCCTCTCTCTTGATTAAAGGATAGGGATCAGAAGAAAAGGAAAACATGTGGGGAGGAAGAAAAAAAAATTTAATTGGGGTATAGTTGCTTTATAATGTTGTGTTAGTGTCTGCTGTACAACGAAGTGAATCAGCTATATGTATACATATATCCCCTCCCTCTTGGGCCCCTTTCTTCCCCCATTCTACCTCTCATCCAACCCATTTAGGTCGCCACAGAACACCAAGTTGAGCTCCTGGTGCTATACAATAGGTTCCCACTAGCTAGCTATTTTACACGAGGCAGTGTACATGAAGTAAGGCAGAAAGAGAAAAACAAAACAAATACCAAGATTTTAGTTAAGTTACACAATGAGTAAGGGGAAAAAAAGTCAAGTGAAAATGGCATCCAGAATTCAATTGCACAGTCTGGCCGATGTTAACTGGGGTAGGCAACAATCACTGTGAGCCTTTGTTTATTCTCAAAAGAGAGGATCCAGGATACAGGTGAGTTTCCCGGTGGCTTTCCTGCTGGCTCAGCAGTAAGGAATCTGCCTGCCAATGCAGGAAACAAGGGTTTGATCCCTGGGTCAGGAAGATCCCCTGGAGAAGGAAATGGCAACCCATTCCAGCATTCTTGCCTAGAGAATCCCATGGACAGAGAAGCCTGCGGGGTTACAGTCCACGGGGTCACAAAGAGTTGGACACGACATAGCAACTAAACAACAAGATCTCTCTAACCTTTTAAATAACATGAAATTTCTCTTTCCTCAGTGTTTTCATTGGCATAGATAGATAGATATCCCATTGATATATAGGATAAAGCAATGGTTGCTTTATCCTTGCCTTATATGTAGAAAGTACTTGATTGTTTTTTTCTTCATGACTATAATAATTCAAGCACATGTGGGAATAGAGTGCCTCAAATTCTAAATTTTTTGTTTGTTAGCAGATTTGAAGTAACATATGGCCTGCTGCGATTATGTAAAGGTACGGTACTAGACAGGTATTTTCACGAACTGCTGGACAAGAGTTATTCTGGTCCGTTTCTTCCAAACCACCCACATCAAATTGTTTCCATACTCTTTTTTTTTAAAGAGTAATTTTTATGACTTTCTAAATCTTTTCACTTGGCTGCCACACGTTTGAGACAGATAATACATTTTCTTCTTTTTTTCACTTTCCTGATCTAAATGACCAGGCTGCAGGAGACAGTGAAACAGGCTATGAATTCCTGAGCTGGTTTCCATTCTTAGGAGACATTAAGCTCCACAAGATTGATCAGATTTCACATCTCTAGTCCCAGTAGCCCTGGCAGTACTTCAGATAATTATTTAATTTACAGCTGTAAATCACATTTGGATCATAAAATTCCAGTCAGATGAATGCATGGAGCAAACATGTAATTAAGATTAGAGTGCCCCAAAAGGAGGGGACTATTATTTATGGTCATTATCACCCTGACACTGTAGAACAAATTGAAGATTCAGGATTGTTGAATAGTTTTTCAGGTCTTAGGGTAATTGAATATTCATTAATAAATCCAGATAAATTATTAACAATTCTTGACATTGACCATAAAGCTGCAAATTCAAGAAAATGGTATGGTTGCTGGTAACATTTTTGGAGTTTAAAGTGATAATCTGAATGTAAAATGTATATAAATGCACGTTAAGAGCATATTTATATTGTTATCCTAATAGATATGATTGAAAATAATCAATGGCATGTTCCCTTCTGTTTCTACATGTCTTTTTCTCACACGAAACTTTGGGGGAGGGGGTAGCCCTTTCTCATCCTTTTAAGCCCAGTTTTAGCACAGTGAGCTTCGTAGATACTGAGGAAATAATCATTAATTGAAATTACTGGCATAAAATGTTCTCAGTGGGAGATTAGGCAATCCCACTAAAAGCATATCACAAACATTTTAAGACTGTGAAAAATGCTTGGTTATAAAATTATATATTAAAGTGAAAGAATGTGATCACAACCATGAAATAAACTCTTTATAATGTGGGTATCTTTGCTCTAGGTGATGCAATTACAGTATATTTTGGTTTCCTTCTTAGTCTTTATTTTTTTGTTTCAAATTATACATTGAATATTCATAGCTTTAGGACATTAAAACAAAAAACACTTTTAGAAAATCAACCTTTACTGAATGCATGAACCTACAAATCTGGCTTGTGAATACTTTGGACATAATATTATTATATAAATTAATAAAGTACATCAATTAGTTATTATTTATTTGTCATTGAAGGCACAATCCTTATGAATGTGAATATAATATGTATTCCCTTCCATATTTGCCCTGAGAAAATAAATAATGCATATCAAAGTTTTCTAAACCTGACAAAGCTTAGTTTTGCAAAGGAGGGAAAAAAATAAAGCAGAAAACCAAACAAACCTAAATCATTCCATATCTCTCAGTTGATTTTTCGCAAGTCATAGGTGAAATGAGCTCCAAATCACCTCTGGGTTTCCATGTAATCATCGCCACTGGTAATTTTCCACTTAGAATATCTACATGCAGTAGTCTATCTCAGAATGTTGCAGTAGTCAAACCCTGTTTGTTGCACAAGCCCTTCAATGGCATGAAGCTAGTTCTGATGGTATTCCCATTTTGCAGATGAAGAAACAGAAATTTAGAAAGGTTAAGTTACTAGTAAAGTAAATGGTACAAGAGGAAGAGGATCCCAGTGCAGTGATTAAGTATCCAAAGCTGGATGTTTAACCACTGCACTGCACTCTGGTGGAAGTATGAGAGAGTATTAGGCAAGATTGAAAGTAAATAACACAACCTCTGACATATAGAAAGAGCTTCAATGTTACTTGCTGTTGATTTTAATACTGATGATAACTACAAGAACTGGAATTTGTATAGCTCTTCTAAAATTTCAAAGTACTTTCATGTAAGTTATTGTCCATATTCAAGTATGAAGGTGTCTTTTAGAAATCTAATGTATTTTAGGTGAAAATGAAGGAAAATAAAAATTAATATATATTGAGCAACTGCTACTTGTACTGATATTATATTGAACAACTTTTCATATATTATCTCTTGGCATACCATGATACACTTAAAGGTAATTACTATTTCATTTGGTAGGGAGAATGGTGCCCTAAAGATGCCCATGTGCAAATCCTTAGAACATGAAAATATCTTATGCTACACAGCAAATGGACGTTGTAGATTTGGGTCACAGACCTTAAATGTGAGAGAGTATCCTGGATTATCCAGGTAGGTCAAGTCTAAACATCTGAACCTTTAAAAGCAGAGAACTTTCTCTTGCTGAAAGCAGAAGGGATGCAATGGTAGGGAAACTCAGAGGCGTCCCAGACCTGATAAGGATTCTATGTGCCCATGCTGGGTCTGAGATGTAAGAAGCCATGTGTACAGACCAGTGACAGGCCTCCAGGAGTGAAGGACAGTCAAGCAAGGAAAAAGTGACCTCAGTCCTACAACCCGTGGAACTGAATTCCACCAACAACCTGAATGCAATTGGAGACAGATTAATCTCCAGAGTATCCAGAAATTCCCAGGCCAACAATACCTTGACTTCAGACATGTAAGATCCTAACCAAAAACACAGTCATTCCAGGCCAGACTCCTGACCTATTGAAAGTGAAAGTCATTCAGTCGTATCTGACTCTTTACCACCTCAAGGACTATACAGTCCATGAAATTCTTTAGGCCAGTATACTGGAGTGGGTAGCCTTTCCCTTCTCCAGGGGATCTTTCCAACCCAGGGATTAAACCCAGGTATCCCATATTGCAGGCAGATTCTTTACCAGCTGAGCCACAAGGGAAGGCCTCTGACCTATAGCAATTGTGAAATAATAAGTAGGTATTGTTTTCAGTAAGGAGATTTGAGTTAATATGTTACAGTAGCAATGTAAAACAGTTAGATGTAATCACTTTATGAATGAAGAGACTTCTGAGGCTCAGAAAATTATTTACTTACAATCAAACAGCCAGGTACAGAAGAACTCAGTTTCACAGCAAGACTTGGATATTTTCTATCACACAATAGTTACATAGCAATTATAAAGGATAAATAATTTTCTCTGCCTGCATCTTAGCACACAGCCTAATATGTTGAAGGTGACAATAATCATCACAATCATAACACAAAACACCATTGCTTAAATGGTTGCCATATGTCAGGCATTTTCAAGCCCTTTACACACCCTATCATACTGAATGTCTAAAGCAATGGGATGAAGCTGGTTCTAATAACATTCCCATTTTGTTGATGAGGAAACAGAAATTTAGGAAGGTTAACCTACTTCATTAAAAAAAATGTTACAATAGGAATATGTACCCAATGAAGTGGTTAATATCCAAAGCTGGTTATTCAACCACTGCATTGCATTCTGGTGAAAGCCTGAGAGAGTGATAAATAAATTAGTCAAGAAAGTAAGTAATACAATGTCTGACATATACCAATAGATTAAATGTTACTTGTGGTTGATTTTAATATTGATAAAATAGACACTTTCTGAGCTCTGACTTTTTGCCTAATACCAGACATTAGTCTAAATATTTTACCTATATTTAGTCATTTGTCTCCAGTCACATGCAGTAGACATTTTGTCCATTTAAAACTTAAGACAATAATAGTTTACAGAATTTAAATTACTTCTCTCAAGCCACACAGCTAGGAAATGGAAGGGCCACATTTAAACTCAGGTCTATGTAGCTTTAAAGACTCTGTTTTTAAATGTTCAAACCTTAATTTTCAGACATTAATCAGGATAAGTAGAGGATCGCTACTCCTTCTTAAGGGTCTATGAAGGACATGTTAGAGCTGGGGGTCAAAGCCAATCTAATCTCATCTCATGACATGAGTTTGGGTAAACTCCAGGAGTTGGTGATGGATAGTGAGGCCTGGCATGCTGCAGTCCATCGGATCACAAAGAGTAAAGTCAGACACAACTGAGCAACAGAACTGAACTGAATCTCATCTCAAACACCAGTTGCTACTCAGAGAACTCTAGGTTTCCAATTGTGTCTATCTTTTGTAAAATAATGTACTAGAAACTAGCCCACGACACTTTCTTGAGGTAAGTTTTGCAATCTTGTTCAGAGTCTGCTGTGGTGGTAGAGGTTGTATCTTTATTAATATTATTAAGTTTTTAAATTTGTAAATGCACTTTATCAAAATTCTTTTAGCTAAATCAAGCATGAAATACACTTGTAAAACCATTACTTTCTTGACTGGTGCACCTTATGACCCACCAAGTACTGACCGATAAATGTAATCCTCACAAATCTGTGGCCCATGTAAACATGTCAGCACCATTCCAGGAGGAAACTGAGTCTGAGGAGTTTTAAGCTGTAAGTCTGAGATCCCACAGAGAGTGAGGGGCAATACCAGGTTCCGCGTCCTTGCCTTCACAGTTCCAAAGTGAAAATGTTAGTCACTCCGTCATGTCTGACTCTCTGTGACCCCAAGGACTGTAGCCTACCATGCTCCTCTGTCCATAGAATTCTCCAGGAAAGAACACTGGAGTGGGTACCCATTCTGAATCTCGTGCTAATTTCACAAACCGTAATCAATAAGCAACTAAAAACAAAGTCCTGTTCTTTACTGAATTCCCATATTTCCTATAGTGTCTCTCTGAATTTTAAGAGCTTGGGCCATGATACTGTTATTGTTATTTTTGCATTAGATCCATATAATATCTTAGAAGAAATTGTCTCTTTGTTCAATGTCAGGAAGCATTTAACAGGAGGCTTCCTGTGTGCTGTTTTGGATCTGTCAGGAATTCTCTGTTCCTTATTAATTCCTGAATATTCAGGAATTAAGAGGAGAGGCAAGCCTCTCCCAGGGGCTGAGGAATCCAGGCATTTCCTTCATTAGTTTTTCTATACGGTGATAAGTACCCTCTTCCTTTTTATGAACCATATGGTAAAAGTGATTATTTACAACTTTCTCTCTCTCTTTAATATGGATCGCCTATGTTTTGTAAGTCTGGAATTTTAATCTTTATCTTTGCTGAGAATAACTACAGTATATATGCCCACATCGTGTTGATTAAAACCCCTCTGCTCCATCAGAGCTTTGGTCCTCGTGTCTTGCTTTCTCTCTATCTCTCCCTCTCTCTATTTTTCAGGCTGATCCCCTGGAGCTCAGAGGCTCTCTGAGTTCACTTTCCTGCCTGGGCTTGCTCTGTGCCTTCACCCCATCAAGAGGGCGCCTGAGGCCTCTGTGAACAGAGCAAGCTCCATGCCAGGGGCTTTATTGGCTTTCTGAGAAAACCAATGAATATCAGCCTCTTTCTCTCTCCTTTACTTTCTTCTCAATTGACTCCGGACCACCAGGTTCCCGTCCATTAAAGGACCTCAACAGTTCAACACATCCTTTGCTTGTAGAAACCCTGGATAATTTACACATCAATATAATATCCTTGCAAAACAAAACAAAGCACCCCCCGACACACACACAAAAGAACAAAACTCTGCTCCTTGCCCTAATTACACATATTTCTCTGAGTATCTGAGAAATGTTTATGAAGAGTCAAAAGCCTTTTACTTTTTCAGAAGAGCATATTGTCACTTCTGGGGGGAAATGCTCAAAATATATGCTATTATGGGGAATTAATAACTTCTAATTCCAATTTGACTGTTTCCACATTAAAATATACTTTTATGATCAAAATAGCATACTCAAATTGCACAGTTATAGAGTAATCTTTCTAAAACAACGATTCCTGCTTTTAGCCATTTAAAATAATTGGCACTTTTATTTATCTAGAACATCCTTATTTACTGTCTTTCATCTATGTAATTCCTACTTAAAATTTATGTTAACTCAAATTTCATCTCCACAAGACCTTTCCTGATTCATTACTCTGATATAGCTGCCTCTATACTTTGTCCCTAAAGCAACTGTTGTGTAAATGTATCACAGTATTTGGTTATCATTATTTTACTGGAGTAGAAGCCTCTTATGCAGCTTTTTGGTTTTGTTTTCTTATTCATATTCCCAGAGCTTAGCAGAATCATAATATTATGTATTCAGCAAATTCTTACTGAATGAAATACATAGCTGAACATTTTAAAACTTATACTAGTTTATTGGTAACTGGGATTTTAAAAATATTTTTCTGTAATTCGATATGGAAGAATGATTTTCAACCAAGAGGATTTCATGTTTTTTTTTTTTTTCCACAAAAGATTTTGATAAGGGCAAAAAAATTGATCTTTGTAGGTAAAAACTTAGACTAATTAAGGAACAAAGGAAAGAACTTAATAATTACCCATAAAAAGTGATTATTCACTATAGTTGATATGGACCCAGATGACAATTTGGAATATAAATGATATGTCTGTGAGTGTTATGACTGTCAGCCTGGAATTGTACTTGGTGATTCAGGGAAGGGTAAGCTACAAAGAAATTAATCAAACAACTCTAGTTCGCTTCTGACCTCATGTTATTGTAACAATGCACAATGACAGGTTTTCAGTTAATATTGGTATATAAGACCTTGAGAAACATATATGATAGTCTCAGAAATGTGAACAGAATGTCAGTTATGCTTTGGCATAATAGATGCTGCCATACTTATACAGACAGAATGCTCTGGGGGCACAGGTGCTAGGTCCAGGTTTTGTGGCACTTATATTGGCATAGTTCATTCTCCATATTTTGGAGTTACTACTGCACAAGGTCTGGTGAACTGCAGGCATTCAGTACCGCTTAGTTCTCAATCTCCTCTCTTTTTCTATTTTTTGTATGTTTTTGTATGTGTGTCATCAATAAATATATCAGTCTCCTTATTTTCTTCCCTTTGACCATCACTGATTTGCTCATTCTCAGATGCACATTAGGGATAAAAGAGATGGCTCTATGAAAATATCAGAGTGATATCCCTTTAGAGTATACCTGTGTTTGCTTCTTTTAATAATAAGTGAATGCTTTTTTTTGCAGTTGATTTGGTCAACCTTTGGCTTAGATATATTTTGTCAAAAATATATCTATAAGTCAAATCCCAGTGCGTTCTCAGGTGTCTGGTAATCAGAGAGATGCTGTGCCAAATAGACTGAGGCCACAGAGCTTTTGTTAGGGCAACAGCCTTGAACACTCTGGGGAAAAGCCAAAGGTGAGAAAGGGCAGCCCGTGAATTCACACTTGGAACTTGTGTAAAGATGTCCATGCTGTCTTCTTTGTTCAGGATACAAAGGGCATCCAGAGATCTCCCTTTCTCCAGCCTGCAAATAAACCTCTGAAGATCAGAGAGGAGCCGTGGGATACAGCTGGCTCAAATGGAGCTCTTCTCCACACAGAATAGCTCTGTCTGTACCCACTTACAAAAGTATGTATCATTTTGTAAATCAAATTATCCAGAAAGTTAATTAGATGTCCCCATGATTCAACAGGCCTGTGAGGGAAGTGGGCAAACATTTAAAAAAAATTAAAAGGGTATCTCCAATATTTAGCTATAGTTCTTAGAGTAAAAGAGAACAGCTACTAAAGAAAGGGAGAACAGCTCATTAGTTGACTGTATTATACCCTGGATGAAAAGGAACTACCCATAAGCCTCTGTGCCTATGATAGCCCAAGTCTGAGGATATTTCTATATACATCAAGCAAGCTGTCTTAATTATTTGTGCTATTTCTTCCCCCTTTAAAAACTGTTTTAGAATGTAAAATCCTATTGCAAATACGCTATCTGATTATCTCCTGCCATATGGCTATTCAAACAAAGAACTCAAGGATTTGTGGTCTATTTGAGCATACGTATGGTGTGATGCCCTGGTTTTCAAACTGTGGTCCAGAGAACTCTACGAATATCCACAGATATGCAGCAGGAGTCCTGAAGGGGGAAGGGAAGGGGGTTTGAGTGTGTAGCCTTGGACCCTCACACCTGTGCCAAACAGAGAAGCACAACTTTAATATGGTTAAACATAAGCGTCTGTGAAAAATTTTATTTGGAACAAAAAAGTGTTCTTAAGCTAAAAGTATATTTGAAGACCATTAGTATAATGTAAAGAATGCAAGCTATAGAAATAAATGGGCTAATGTTTTATACTGAAACTCTACTACTCACTAAGGATATGATTCTATGAAGACCTTATAATTTCTTTCATCTTAATTTCAGTTACCTAAAAATGGGGCCACTCTCACAGATTTTACAAGCGATTCAGTGTATTAGGTGGAAGGGCACTAACGTTTCTAGAGGCATTAATAATTACAAGGCTCTGAAGAGAAAACTATTCAGTACGTTCTGTATTCCTTTCTGCTCTCCATACCACTCTGCCATGTACAGTAACTACACTAAAAACACACGTAAAACATATGTTTGATCCATGCTGGCATATTTTATATTATCATGTGTTCTGCATTGCAAGAACCTTGAGCATCAAGGTGAAATAGCATATTTTGTGAGAACTTCAACAGTTCAAAGAAAAGGATTTCATTGTTAATCCTTTGTCATCCTTTGTCTTCTTTTTTAAATGGTAACAGACTAAATCCTTGTGGGAACAATCACTGCACTTCATCCCAGGGTCACGCCCACTGCACTTCACAACATCACCCTATAGACACTTCATTACTATCTAGTTTCTTTCAATCTCTACACTTTTAAAGGTAATCAACTCTAGCTTTCTCTTAATCGCCCAGGAGATGAAACAAAAACAGACAAACAAATTAGCTAATCCTGCTTTTCTTGGCCAACCATTAAATCCTCAAACCAAATACCCTATAAAATGTTCTGAAGAGAAAAACTTTGCCGGTGGAGATATGGATGAATGGATAGATAGATAATAGATAGACAGGTATGTTTGTGACAGAATGCACTTATTACATTTTAAATGTAAAAGAAAACATATATGGATAGGAATCAGTGGGACCTAAATTAAAGTATCTGTACTTAGTATTAGGTCAATTTCTGTTCTCAAGAAGTACATAATAAAGAAAATGATTTAAGAAGATAATTATAGCAACCACTTATTGAGAACTCTCTAAGACTAGACTTTGGTAGCTGTTTTATGTATTATGAGTTTAATTTTCACAGTGTTTAAATAGTAGATATTATTAACTCCATATAGCACATTAAAATACTTGACAGTAGATATTATTGTCTCCATATACTACATTAAAATATTAAATCTTAGGAAACTAAGTAAAATGAGTTTAAGGTAGCATTCAGGATGAGTGAAAGATGGAGGTAAGAAAATTGAGACTTTTTAACAGAAATGTCCATTTCCTTAAATTAGCCCACTTTTTAAATATTTACTTTAAGCAGTGGTACTATGACTGGATGGCATCACCAATTCAATGGACATGAACTTAGAAAACTCTAGGAGATGGTGAGGGACAGAACAGGGAAGCCTAGCATACTGCAGTCCACGGGGTTGCAAAGAATCAGACTTGACTTGGCAACTGAACAACTATCCCTGTGGGACTTCCCTGGTTCAGTTCAGTTCAGTTCAGTCACTCAGTCGTGTCCGACTCTTTGCGACCTCATGAATTGCAGCACACCAGGCCTCCTTGTCCATCACCAACTCCAGGAGTTCACTCAGACTCATGTCCATCGAGTCGGTGATGCCTTCCAGAGGATGCTCTGTCATCCCCTTCTCCTTTTGCCCTCAATCTCTCCCAGCATCAGAGTCTTTTCCAATGAGTCAACTCTTCGCATGAGGTGGCCAAAGTACTGGAGTTTCAGCTTCAGCATCAGTCCTTCCAATGGACACCCAGGACTGATCTCCTTCAGAATGGACTGCTTGGATCTCCTTGCAGTCCAAGTGACTCTCAAGAGTCTTCTCCAACACCACAGTTCAAAAGCATCAATTCTTCGACACTCAGCTTTCTTCACAGTCCAACTCTCACATCCATACATGACCACTGGAAAAACCATAGCCTTGACAAGATGGACCTTTGTTGGCAAAGTAATGTCTTTGCTTTTGAATATGCTATTTAGGTTGGTCATAACTTTCCTTCCAAGGAGTAAGTGTCTTTTAATTTCATGGCTGCAATCACCATCTTCAGTGATTTTGGAGCCCAAAAAAATAAAGTCTGACACTGTTTCCACTGTTTCCCCATCTATTTCCCATGAAGTGATGGGACCAGATGCCATGATAATTGCACTCATCTCACACGCTGGTAAAGTAATGCCCAAAATTCTCCAAGCCAGGCTTCAGCAATATGTGAACTGTGAACTTCCAGATGTTCAAGCTGGTTTTAGAAAAGGCACAGGAACCAGAGATCAAATTGCCAACATCTGCTGGATCATAGAAAAAGCAAGAGATTTCCAGAAAAACATCTATTCCTGCTTTATTGACTATACCAAAGCCTTTGACTGTGTGGATCACAATAAACTGGGGAG